>NC_091157.1:52905785-53089281 GCF_040958095.1 Procambarus clarkii
TTTGTTTATAATATATATAAATGATTTAGATTCAGGTTTGAGTAGCAACATTTGCAAATTTGCCGATGATACGAAAATCGGTAGGGAAATTAATTCGGAGAAGGACTCACTATCACTTCAAGTTGATCTAGATAGGGTTTTGAAATGGTCAAAGGATTGGCAGATGCAGTTTAATGCTGATAAATGTAAAGTTCTGAGGTTAGGTAATGATGATAGAGTTACAAGATACGAGCTAGATGGTGTTGTGATTGCGAAGTCGGATTGCGAAAGGGATCTGGGAGTTATGATTAGTAAGAATTTAAAACAAAAGGATCAATGCATAAATGTTCGTAATAAGGCAAATCGGACACTTGGATTTATTAATCGCAGCGTTAGTAACAAGACACCTGGTGTGGTTCTCAAGCTATATCTTGCTCTAGTTAGGCCCCATTTAGATTATGCAGTTCAGTTTTGGTCGCCATATTATAGAATGGATATAAATTCACTTGAACGTGTCCAGCGTAGGATGACTAAGTTAATTCCCCAAATTAGAAATCTTTCATATGAAGAAAGATTAACAAAGCTTAAGTTGCATTCACTGGAAAGGCGAAGAGTTAGGGGTGACATGATAGAGGTTTACAAGTGGATGAATGGACATAACCGGGGGGATATTAATAGGGTATTAAAAGTATCAACACAGGACAGAACACGAAACAATGGATATAAATTGGATAAGTTTAGATTTAGGTAAGACTTGGGTAAATACTGGTTCAGTAACAGGGTTGTTGATTTGTGGAACCAATTGCCGCGTAACATTGTGGAGGTGGGGTAGTTCGATTGTTTCAAGCACGGGTTGGACAAGTATATTAGTGGGATTGGGTGGTTATAGAATAGGAGCTGCCTCGTATGGGCCAATAGGCCTTCTGCAGTTACCTTTGTTCTTATGTTCTTATGAAATAACGAAACATTAAATGATTAAGTTATCGGTAATCAGGAACACTCTAAAGCTCACAATAAACTCAACAACTAGGGTCGCAGTGACATGTAATGGTGTATTACGTAGCTGCTGAATCGTAGGTAAACTCAGAATAAGTTCCTAAGAACTGATAACACTATTGTATAATTATACAGTAAAGTATTATTAGTCATTCAAGGTCAAGGAGACTATGATACTACAGTAAGGTCACTGTCTAGGGTCACTGTGACTTGTAACTATTGAGTTACTAGACAATAACATCCCGCAGCATCACGATCACCTCAAATTCAAATGAGGAAATTGAATTAAATGTGCACTACCGTGCAGTAGTCATGTTGACTGATGGTACAACTAATTGCTAACTAGCTAAATTAGTAGAAAAGTAGAGAACTGAAAAGTTTATTCATTAAAATCAAGGAAAATTCTGAGTCGACAGTGAGATTAGTAGCCTAGTCATTCTGACTTATGAGCTAATTAAATGGTAGCTCATAGGTTTGACACTGTAAACTGTTTAATACGAAATCACCTTTACATGAATTTGAGTTGATTAGATCAGTCTCTATAAGTATAGTCAACTGTAATTAATGGTGAGTACAGATTAGGCTAGTACTCAGTTGACACTACTAAAGTCCCTAAGCCTACCTAAATAAATGGTTTGAATTTCTAACCTACCTAAGTAAGGGACTAAGCTAATTGTGAGCAAATATGTACTCAAATTAACATTGTGAGCAGTATTAAGCTCATTAACAAGTCGAGTTATATTAAACTCTTGAACATGGTGAGCTACAGTGAGCTCGTCAGCAGTGCTGACAGGGTGAGCTACAGTGAGCTCGTTAGCTGGTGCTAACAGGGTGAGCTGCATGGAGCTCGTCAGCTAGTGCTAACAGGGTGAGTTGCAGTGAACTCGTCAACAGTGTTGACAGGGTGAGCTACAGTGAGCTCGTTAGCTGGTGCTAACAGGGTGAGCTACATGGAGCTCGTTAACAGTTAACAGGGTGAGTTACAGTGAACTCGTCAACAGTGTTGACAGGGTGAGCTACAGTGAGCTCGTTAGCTGGTGCTAACAGGGTGAGCTTCATGGAGCTCGTTAACAGTTAACAGGGTGAGTTACATGGAACTCGTCAACAGTGTTGACAGGGTGAGCTACAGTGAGCTCGTTAGCTGGTGCTAACAGGGTGAGCTGCATGGAGCTCGTTAACCGTTAACAGGGTGAGTTACATGGAACTCGTCAACAGTGTTGACAGGGTGAGCTGCATTGAGCTCGTTAGCTGGTGCTAACAGGTGAGCTACATGGAGCTCGTTAACAGTTAACAGGGTGAGTTACATGGAACTCGTCAACAGTGTTGACAGGGTGAGCTACATTGAGCTCGTTAGCTAGTGCTAACAGGGTGAGCTACATGGAGCTCGTTAACAGTTAACAGGGTGAGTTCAGTGAACTCGAATTAACGAGGTGGAGTTTTGTCATTCAGTTATCATGGCGAGCAATATTGAGCTCGTGCGCATGGTGAACGAGCACTCATATTATTACGTTAATTCTAAGGTGAGCTATGTTAAGCTCATGAAGCATGTTAATTAACAATGCTAATGTTTAACGGTAATGCATTAAACATATTAAGAACATAAGAACATAAGAACAAAGGTAACTGCAGAAGGCCTATTGGCCCATACGAGGCAGCTCCTATTCTATAACCACCCAATCCCACTCATATACTTGTCCAACCCGTGCTTGAAACAATCGAGGGACCCCACCTCCACAATGTTACGCGGCAATTGGTTCCACAAATCAACAACCCTGTTACTGAACCAGTATTTACCCAAGTCTTTCCTAAATCTAAACTTATCCAATTTATATCCATTGTTTCGTGTTCTGTCCTGTGTTGATACTTTTAATACCCTATTAATATCCCCCCGGTTATGTCCATTCATCCACTTGTAAACCTCTATCATGTCACCCCTAACTCTTCGCCTTTCCAGTGAATGCAACTTAAGCTTTGTTAATCTTTCTTCATATGAAAGATTTCTAATTTGGGGAATTAACTTAGTCATCCTACGCTGGACACGTTCAAGTGAATTTATATCCATTCTATAATATGGCGACCAAAACTGAACTGCATAATCTAAATGGGGCCTAACTAGAGCAAGATATAGCTTGAGAACCACACCAGGTGTCTTGTTACTAACGCTGCGATTAATAAATCCAAGTGTCCGATTTGCCTTATTACGAACATTTATGCATTGATCCTTTTGTTTTAAATTCTTACTAATCATAACTCCCAGATCCCTTTCGCAATCCGACTTCGCAATCACAACACCATCTAGCTCGTATCTTGTAACTCTATCATCATTACCTAACCTCAGAACTTTACATTTATCAGCATTAAACTGCATCTGCCAATCCTTTGACCATTTCAAAACCCTATCTAGATCAACTTGAAGTGATAGTGAGTCCTCCTCCGAATTAATTTCCCTACCGATTTTCGTATCATCGGCAAATTTGCAAATGTTGCTACTCAAACCTGAATCTAAATCATTTATATATATTATAAACAACAGAGGTCCCAGGACAGAGCCTTGAGGCACTCCACTTACAACATTTTCCCACTCTGACTTGATTCCATTTATACTAACTCTCTGTTTCCTTTGGTATAGCCATGCCCTAATCCAGCTTAATATAGCACCCCCAATACCATGAGACTCTATTTTTTTAATCAGTCTTTCATGTGGCACTGTATCAAAAGCTTTGCTAAAGTCAAGGTATACAACATCGCAATCCTTACCACTATCAACTGCCTCAACAATGCTAGAATAAAAAGATAACAAATTTGTTAAACATGAACGGCCATTTATAAAACCATGTTGCGACTCAATTATTAATTTATGTTTTTCAAGATGAAGACGAATTTTATTTGCTATTATAGATTCGAGTAACTTTCCCACAATAGACGTTAGGCTAATTGGTCGATAGTTAGACGCAAGTGATCTATCTCCTTTCTTAAAAACTGGTATCACATTAGCAACTTTCCAAAACTCTGGCACTCTGCCTGACTCTATTGATTTATTAAATATGGTTGACAGTGGGTCACAAAGCTCCTCTTTGCATTCTTTAAGCACCCTAGCAAACACTTCATCCGGCCCTGGGGATTTGTTTGGTTTGAGTTTTACTATTTGTTTAAGAACATCCTCCCTGGTAACTGCTAAACTCGTCAACCTGTCCTCGTCCCCACCCACATAGACTTGTTCGGCTGAAGGCATATTGTTAAGTTCCTCTTTAGTAAATACAGATACAAAATATTTATTAAAAATACTACTCATCTCTTCATCACTATCTGTTATTTGACCTGTCTCAGTTTTTAATGGACCTATCCTTTCCCTAGTCTTAGTACGATATAACTGAAAAAACCCTTTAGGATTTGTCTTTGCTTGCCCTGCTATGCGAACTTCATAGTTTCTTTTTGCTATGAAGTTCGCATAGCAGGGCAAGTTCTCTGGAAATTCACTTACATATTAGTAAGTTTAGAGAGAGAGTTAGTATAAATGGAATCAAGTCAGAGTGGGAAAATGTTGTAAGTGGAGTGCCTCAAGGCTCTGTCCTGGGACCTCTGTTGTTTATAATATATATAAATGATTTAGATTCAGGTTTGAGTAGCAACATTTGCAAATTTGCCGATGATACGAAAATCGGTAGGGAAATTAATTCGGAGGAGGACTTACTATCACTTCAAGTTGATCTAGATAGGGTTTTGAAATGGTCAAAGGATTGGCAGATGCAGTTTAATGCTGATAAATGTAAAGTTCTGAGGTTAGGTAATGATGATAGAGTTACAAGATACGACTAGATGGTGTTGTGATTGCGAAGTCGGATTGCGAAAGGGATCTGGGAGTTATGATTAGTAAGAATTTAAAACAAAAGGATCAATGCATAAATGTTCGTAATAAGGCAAATCGGACACTTGGATTTATTAATCGCAGCGTTAGTAACAAGACACCTGGTGTGGTTCTCAAGCTATATCTTGCTCTAGTTAGGCCCCATTTAGATTATGCAGTTCAGTTTTGGTCGAATGGATATAAATTCACTTGAACGTGTCCAGCGTAGGATGACTAAGTTAATTCCCCAAATTAGAAATCTTTCATATGAAGAAAGATTAACAAAGCTTAAGTTGCATTCACTGGAAAGGCGAAGAGTTAGGGGTGACATGATAGAGGTTTACAAGTGGATGAATGGACATAACCGGGGGGATATTAATAGGGTATTAAAAGTATCAACACAGGACAGAACACGAAACAATGGATATAAATTGGATAAGTTTAGATTTAGGAAAGACTTGGGTAAATACTGGTTCAGTAACAGGGTTGTTGATTTGTGGAACCAATTGCCGCGTAACATTGTGGAGGTGGGGTCCCTCGATTGTTTCAAGCACGGGTTGGACAAGTATATGAGTGGGATTGGGTGGTTATAGAATAGGAGCTGCCTCGTATGGGCCAATAGGCCTTCTGCAGTTACCTTTGTTCTTATGTTCTTATGTTAAGTTTGCAAGTTTGTTCGTGTTGCGCTCCTACACTAAATAAGCAGAAACGAAGAAAAAAACAACTCAAACAATTAATGCAAGTATTTATCACTAACTCTTAGTGCAGAAAACATGGTATTAAGAAGGTTTTCTTGGCAAACCTTTAAGCGCAAGTATAGTGGACCAGTGGTCCTAGTGAATGTTGTCACTAAATTCAGGAAATGCCAGTGGCATTAAGTACTAGATTCTCTAGCCTAACATTATTAATTCCTAGGGAGTACTAGATTCTCTAGCCCAACATTACAATTTAACTAGGAAGACTGAGTGTGGTCAATTACTACTTGTCGAGAATAATTCTAGGTCTGCAGTGAATTCAATGGCTTGGTCGCTGTGACTTGTACTTGTTTGAGTACGGACCATTGGTTATCACTGAGAGCTATGAAACATCTCGGCGAGTATCAATTGCACTACATTCAATCTGAGTTTATTACTCAGCTGCGTTTCTCCCTTTAGCTTGCTGCTGGAGAATTGATTTACTGCTGACTAATTTATTATTGTTAGCAGGTTTAGGCTTGTTCACATTCAGAACTTTACCAGTAAGTAAGTAGCCTCCTGCAGATTGGAGCATATTCATTCCCAATCGTTTAACATGTCCAGTTATGAACTGGTAATAGTAGTCGGCTCCTACTAGTACATCTACATTGTTAAGGCGGTCAGACTTTAACTTGTTGTCAGCCAAATTAATTTCACGTTCCTGCAGGAAGTGGGCCGTGTACCCCAGACCCTTAATGTTTAAGTCTAAAGGTATTTGATCTACAACAATGGCTTGGACAGCCTTGGCTTGACTACCTAGTCGTACAAGTGGTTGAACTACTGTGTATTCACGGGTTCCTTGATTTATCATGGACCCTGACAAGTTTACATAAGAACATAAGAACAAAGGCAACTGCAGAAGGCCTATTGGCCCATACGAGGCAGCTCCTATTGACCCATACACGGCAGCTCCTATTGACCCATACACGGCAGCTCCTATTGACCCATACAAGGCAGCTCCTATTTATAACCACCCAATCCCACTCATATACATGTCCAACCCGCGCTTGAAACAATCGAGGGACCCCACCTCCACAATGTTACGCGGCAATTGGTTCCACAAATCAACAACCCTGTTACTGAACCAGTATTTACCCAAGTCTTTCCTAAATCTAAACTTATCCAATTTATACCCATTGTTTCGTGTTCTTTCTTGTGTTGATACTTTTAATACCCTATTAATATCCCCTTTGTTATGTCCATTCATCCACTTGTAAACCTCTATCATGTCACCCCTAACTCTTCGCCTTTCCAGTGAATGCAACTTAAGCTTTGTTAATCTTTCTTCATATGAAAGATTTCTAATTTGGGGAATTAACTTAGTCATCCTACGCTGGACACGTTCAAGTGAATTTATATCCATTCTATAATATGGCGACCAAAACTGAACTGCATAATCTAAATGGGGCCTAACTAGAGCAAGATATAGCTTGAGAACCACACCAGGTGTCTTGTTACTAACGCTGCGATTAATAAATCCAAGTGTCCGATTTGCCTTATTACGAACATTTAAAGAGTTTAATTTTACTTGTCCTATTGGTTGTAAATTAAGTGCCTCTGCTGCCCTTTGAGTAATGAAAGTTCTCTGGGAACCTTGGTCAAATAGTCCACGTATGGTGATCTTGGTTCCTCTGTTCTTCACTTGAAGTTGGGCAGTGGGCAAAGCAGCATCCACTTGAGATGCTTGTGAAGTTACGCTGTACACATCTCGCACCTTGCAGCACTGTACTGGTGTAGATTCTCTACGTCCTATTCTAGGATTGACATAATTAGTCCTAACTAATTTGCACAGTGCAGCATGATGCTTGCCCCTTCTACACCTATTGCAGGTGTTCAGTGGGGTGTCACAGCTGTTAACATCATGTGGTTTGAGACACCTAGTACATTTATGTAACTGTTTGAGTCGTCTGACTCTTGTGTCTCTATTAGGATAATTAGTACATTTGTACAGAGAATGTTTTTGATTGCAAAACAAGCACATTCCCCATCCTACAGATCGTTTAGGGATTACCGGTTTAGGTAAAACAGTATTTGCAGGTGGTGATGGTTTTGCTGTTTGCATTTGCTTGTTATTTATTCTCTTGTGAGTACTTGGTGTACTCTGGGGAACCATTAACAGGCTCTTGGGAGTGCTCTTTGGACTATTAGGTCTCTTAGGAGCACCTGTGAAGTTATTAGCAGTGCTCTTTGGACCATTAGGTCTCTTAGGAGCACCTGTGGGACTCTTAGGTCTCACCGATGAATCAGTGTTTGACTGATTTTGGTTACATGGATTATTAGCAGTGCTCTTTGGACTATTAAGTCTCTTAGGAGCACCTGTGGGACTCTTAGGCCTCACTGATGAATCAGTATTTGACTGATTGTTGTCACATTGAGTATTAGCACCTTGGTTACCTAGTGACAGTGTCACTTTAGAAGTTTCAGGTAAGGAAACCGATGTAGGTACAGTTTTGGTGCATTCAGATTCAGCATTAATTGCTTGGTCTGCTGTATGATTGCTCATATTACGCAAACCTGTAAATATATCCTGCATTGACAGGGTATTACCATTCTGGCATACATATAGTTTATTAAGTGTGTCACCAGACAATTTTCTCTGGATGATAATTTTAGTCATCCACTCAGTAGTTGGGTGATTCACCTCTTTACTGAAAGAATTTATCAGTGACTCAAGCTGAAAACTAAAGTCTTGTAAAGAGTCAACTGATTGCTCTGGTGAAGATAAATTTAATAATTGGTGCACAAGGTTTATAATAGTCTTCTCATTGTTAGCACTTACTTTAGAAGGCTGTTGGGAGCAATTGTGACCATTACTTGTGTTGCTTAAGGCTTCTTGTGTAGCCTCACCTTTGATTACAGCTTCGGCTGCTGCTGCAGCATTAGCTTTATCATTTTCTGGTTCAGATTCACTGATTATTGCAGCTTCACTTGTTTCATCTGCAGCTTCACTTGTTTCTCTGGGTTCTGGTGATAAGCTAGTTAATTCAGTAGCATTATGTATTGCGCTTATAGAATCCAAGGAACATTGAGAAGTGTGGTCTGAAATTTGATCAGACTCTGTAAACAAATCATCACATGAAGCTGTATTAGATGAGAGGTTAGAAAATGAAGGTTCAACTTCAATTGTTGATCCTGTATAGTGATCAGCATTGATTAGAGGATTCTCCTCGTCTTGATTTAGCTCAAGTATTTCATCTGAGCTGAGTGTTAACTTGGATACAGGTCTATTAATGATCTGATCCACCCACTCGGGAATATCTTGCTTCGCAAGCACCTCCTTATATCGGTCTAAACTGGTTTGAACAGAATGCTCATAGTTATCGAGATCAGATTCTGTTAGACTTAAGTGGTCTGAGACAGTATGACCGGCTTGGAGTAAATTCCTGTGGGACTCGATTACAGTCTTGATATAATCATATTTTTGGCTGGCGATCCTTATGGAACTTGCTAGTCTATAGACGTCACCTGGGTCAGTTTCGACACAGAAATGACATTTCATAAGCAGTTTTCCTAAAGGACCTTGAAGAGCTGTCAAGAATCTTGCATTCCTTTCTAAAGGATTCATTCTTGCGGTAAATTGAGCCTGATAGGGCTTATGTAGCTAGTGGTATAGCTATAGTCTTCTCCTTGATACAGAGCAGGTATAATTATTGACAGCCTGATAGGGCTTATGTAGCTAGTGGTATAGCTATAGTCTGCTCCTTAATGCAGAGCAGGTATAATTATTGACAGCCTGATAGGGCTTATGTAGCTAGTGGTATAGCTATGGTCTGCTCCTTGATGTAGAGCAGGTATAATTATTGACAGCCTGCTAGGGCTTATATAGCTAGTGGTATAGCTATAGTGTCTGCTCCTTGATGCAGAGCAAGTATAATTATTGACAGCCTAATATTTCTTGAGGCTGGTTGTAATTTACCTCATTTAGAGGTTAGCTACCTACCTAATAATAAGCAACTAAGATTTGAGTGGTACCTTGGTCTCACTACAGGTGTTCCTCAGCTTAGCTCTTCTAAATCAGCCTCGGATGGGTAGCAGACTTACAGTAACACTCAAAGACATACAAGCAATATGCAATAAAATAATTACACAATAAATGGTTAATCCCACCCTTGATAGGGTCAGCACAAAAGAATAATATATGTGTCACTAACTAGCTCAAGCCTAGTCGTGAGAATTTCTACTTGAGAAACTACAACTATATTTAGTCTGTGTTTGTGCCAGATTCAACACAATCACAGCCTAAATTGCTACCTAATGAAGGTTGGCAAAGATTATATTATGGTGCAGCAATGTGCAAATAATTGTGCTGTGTTTTTGTTTTTTTTGTATTTTATATAATATACACTTGTGTAATTATGTGTATAAGAAATTAAATGAACACAGAGGAATTAATTGTGTTTGGCAAGTATTCTACTGCCGTAAATATTATCTAACTCCTGAATGTACTCCTAATTGTGGAATAAAATGTTATCAGGGTTAGTAATGATTAACTAGTATGAGATCAGTAATTTATATTAGTATATTGGATCCCTAAATGTTAATGATCCACTGACTTGAGTGAAGCAGTAACTTTAACATGGATTCAGGCTATAATGGACAGTCTGCTGACAGCCATGTATTGAAACATTGGTATAGCCTAAATGGTTAACACTTAATTGGTGTTAGTGATTAATATAAGGTTATGAGCTGTTGCTCTTGGTGACCTAAAGATTCTACTTCAGTATGAAGTGTAGGTCTAAATGTTGTGGGTTATTGGCTATAACCCACTAAAGCTATGTATAAGGTAGCTATGTTAGTGTGATCTAGGCTAACTGATGTGTTACACTGTTAGTTGACACAATTAATTAAATAGTTAGTCTAGCTTCTATCACACAAGGATTAGTTATTAATGGTTAATATTTTAATTATAAATTTAATGCCTATCCGGTTCGAAGGACCATAATGTGGAATATTTGGGTTTGATTCTGATTAATTAATAATTAAAGTAGTAAATTAAATTACGAAGGATCACCCGCTTTTAAAGTAAAGAGGGAAACTGAGAATTTCAGATCATTAGATAAAATTCTAGAGAAAACCAGTGACTATGGATATGACTAGAAAGTATGATCATAAGAATAATTAATGGGCTGTATTATTAAAAACCAAACCTCAAACACCTACATTGGGGGTTATTACTGGAGGTCAGTACGTCCAGGAATCAGTGTGGTTCGTTCACTAATTCAATTAATAATAATCTAATCCTATAAATAATGTTGAATATAATATTATTCATACAAAGAACATGAATATGAGCATAGTAATGAGTTACAGTAAATCACACATTATGTTGAACATTCTGAATGTATCAAATTGCTAAAATATAGGAAAAAGAAATAAGCCTTAGCTTGTAGTAGGTTCCTTTAGATAACTCTGGAAGTCCTCTTAATCTCCAAGTTTGGCACATTGACGAATGGCACGATTAACATGGAGAAGGCAGCATGAGGAATCCGTCTCTCAAGCTGCAAGATAAATAACTACCAGTAGCAATTGATTTAACTACTCAATTCATATTCAAGATTATTGATATCTACAGATAGAATTCTAATCACCTGTTATTAGGTGTTGTCTTGCCGCGTGACGTGCAATCACCCCGCTATTAATAAACTTATAAATGATGCATCAAATAAAAAGTACTTAGCTGTGGGCACTGTGTAAGTATTAAGATTGCCGTAATTACGCATCCCAAGTTCCGGTGAACCTATCCTGGATTGATGCGTTTCAAGCTGGCTGATCACGTGTCGTCAGGAACCAAGTCTAGGAGTCCCTTATTTAACACCAGCACTAGTTGAAGATATTATCTGCAAGGTCGTTCACGCCTCAGAGTGGCGGCTTTCATCTGTGGATGGACACACTTGTCCTATTTGCTGGACAATGGCGTCTTTTGTGAGTACGGTAAGCGCAGCTTTGCCTCCTTCTGGCCTTGCACGTGTCCGCTTCCCAACTGAGGATGGCGTCCCCCTACCCACGCCGAGTCGACGTTCATTACACAAATGTCTTGAACATTAATATTTCTCGCATTCGCGCTTGAAACTCTAAAGACTGGACGGGTTTATTATTTAGAGGAACGAAATATTATTATTTAACTATTTAAGGATAGTAAATATATAAGGGAGAGGAATTAATGTCTCCCCATGGCATTCATTGATGACGTAATCTATCGTGAGGTAGACGCTATGATTCTAATGCTCTATTCGGCTTTTAGTTAGAGAACAATTCGTCTGCAATCAGTTGTCATACAGAATGCTTTAATTATTAAGAATCGTATTTAATTCTCACACAAATTGAATATAATGTGTTTTACTGTAAAGAAATCTGACGCAATACTGGAGTCAGGTGACGTGAGAATTCTAGCCTAATGCACAGATGAATTATTAGTACATGAGAATTCTACGAGTTGTTAATTTCACTTACTACAATATTAATATGGTTAGTAATAAGTAATGAGAATACAACAATGCTGTATTCGATGTTGGAAATATCCAACAGGCCATCTGCAGTTGCCTTTGTTCTTATGATTAGTAAGAATTTAAAACAAAAGGATCAATGCATAAATGTTCGTAATAAGGCGAATAGGACACTGGGATTTATTTATCGAAGCATTAGTAACAAGACACCTGGTGTGGTTCTTAAGCTATATCTTGCTCTGGTTAGGCACCATTTAGATTATGTAGTTCAGTTTTGGTCGCCGTATTATAGAATGGATATAAATTCACTTGAACGTGTCCAACGTAGGATGACTAAGTTAATTCCCCAAATTAGAAATCTTTCATATGAAGAAAGATTAACAAAGCTTAAGTTGCATTCACTAGAAAGGCAAAGAGTTAGGGGTGACATGAACGAGGTTTACAAGTGGGTGAATGGACATAACAGGGGGGATATTAATAGGGTATTAAAAATATCAACACAAGACAGAACACGAAACAATGGGTATAAATTGGATAAGTTTAGATTTAGGAAAGACTTGGGTAAATACTGGTTCAGTAACAGGGTTGTTGATTTGTGGAACCAATTGCAGCGTAACGTGGTGGAGGTGGGGTCCCTCGATTGTTTCAAGCACGGGTTGGACAAGTATATGAGTGGGATTGGGTGGTTATAGATAGGAGCTGCCTCGTATGGGCCAATAGGCCTTCTGCAGTTACCTTTGTTCTTATGTTCTTATGTTTGAGTAGCAACATTTGCAAATTTGCCGATGATACGAAAATCGGTAAGGAAATTAATTCGGAGGAGGACTCACTATCACTTCAAGTTGATCTAGATAGGGTTTTGAAATGGTCAAAGGATTGGCAGATGCAGCTTAATGTTGATAAATGTAAAGTTCTGAGGTATAGTTCTGAGGCTTCGCCGGTCAGGTGAAGTCACAGTGAGAGGTTGTGTTAACCGGAGCTCCTAAGTGTTGTTATATTATCATAGCAATATGGAAGTTGTAGTGAAGGACCTGGTGACTCTAGTGGGAGCCCTGAGGACAGAGTTGGACTCTCTGCGGGAGGAGGTGCGTCAGCTTAAAAAACAACGAGAAGTAACGAAGGAGGAGACCAGCAGTAAAGGGACCTCGTCTTGGAGAGTTGCGAAAGACAGGGGCCTTAAGAAGACTTTGATAAAGCCGCCTTCAAACGCCATAGCAACTTCAAATTCATTTGACGTTTTGGAGGACGAGTGCTGTGGAGAGACTGTGGATCGCGCAAAAGGGAAAGCAACGAAGAGAAAGGAAGCGCAGGCCCCTCAGAAAGTAAAGGAAGTACCTAAGCAAACATTAGTTGTGGGAGATTCCCAGATAAGGTATTTGGATAGAACGTTTTGTGCTAGAGATAGGGGGAACAGGTTAAGGGTTTGCTATCCCGGAGCTGGCATTGGTGATATTATAAACAACATGAATGATATTATGGCTGGTAATGGGAACAATCCCATTATTTGCATTAGCGTGGGAGGAAATGATGTTGGTCGAGTCAGGAGTGAGGAACTGATTCAGAGGTATAAAACAGCCATAGAGTTAGTTAGGAGCAAGGGAGGAATCCCGATCATATGTGGCATTCTTCCAAGAAAGGGAGTGGGAAATGAATGGATATCGAGGGCACTTGGTGTCAATTGCCGGCTGGAAAGATATTGCAAATCAAATGCAATATCTTTCATAGACAACTGGGAACACTTCTATGGAAGAAATGAAATGTATGCTCGTGATGGGGTGCATCTATCGAGAGCTGGGGTTGTTGCTGTTGCGAACTCGCTAGAAGAAGTGGTTAAGGTGTTTGTTTGGGTTTAAACTGTTAGTAGATAGAGGTATGGGAATTGATTTGGAGGAAGGAGGTAATAAAAGTATGTGTTTGTGGGAGAAAGGAATTGGCAAAACGATCAGGGAAAGAGAAGGTCCGCAAAATAACAATTCACTTAGGGTATATTACACTAACAGTAGAAGTCTAAGAAATAAAATTAACGAATTAAATGCTCTTGTCTGCACAGAAAAAATAGATATTATTGCACTTACCGAAACGTGGATGAATGTAGAAAATAGAGAACTATTAGCTGAATATCAAATATATGGATTTAAACTATTTCACACAGATAGATATATTAGACGAGGAGGTGGAGTAGCCATATATGTTAGGGACAATTTGAAATGTAGTCTCAAAGAGGGAATCAAAACAGAGCCACACACAGAAACTATTTGGATTGAATTAAACGAAAAAGCTAATAATATTATAATAGGAGTAATATATAGGCCACCAAATTTAGACAGAATGGAAGCAAAGCATCTATGGGATGAAATATCTAGAGCATCTAGATCTAACAGTATTTATGTCATGGGTGACTTTAATTTTAGCGGAATAAACTGGTTGAACAAAACAGGGAATAGTGAAGCAGAAGATTTTCTAGAATTAATTGACGATTGCTTTCTTACGCAACACATTAAGGAACCAACACGGGAAAATAATATTTTAGATTTAGTGTTAACTAACAGGGAAACGCAAATTAATGACATCGAAATAGGGAGTGAGCTAGGGAGCAGTGATCACAAAGAAATCAGATTTAGCATAGAATGGAATAGACCAGTAGGAGAAAATTCTGTTAAAGTGCCAGATTTTCGAAAAGCTGATTTTAATAGCCTAAGAAATTTTTTGGGTCAAATTGATTGGAAAGGCTTGGGTATGGGGTGTGGGCCGGTCTTGGAGCAAGACATGAACCCAGCGATAGGTGACTTAAATGGGGATTTCGATGTGGATTCAATATATAACTTATTTAAGAATATTCTAAACAAAGCACAGGAACGTAGTATACCATACAAATTGAATAGATCGTATACTAATGACCCAAAGTGGATAACAAAGAATTTGAAGAACCTTATAGGTAAAAAGAGAGCTTGGTACAAAAGGATTAAAAATGGGGAGGTCACTTTAGAACAGGAATTCGTACAACTGGTTAGAAATGTTAAAAAAGAGATAAGGAAAGCAAAAAGAAACTATGAAGTTCGCATAGCAGGGCAAGCAAAGACAAATCCTAAAGGGTTTTTTCAGTTATATCGTACTAAGACTAGGGAAAGGATAGGTCCATTAAAAACTGAGACAGGTCAAATAACAGATAGTGATGAAGAGATGAGTAGTATTTTTAATAAATATTTTGTATCTGTATTTACTAAAGAGGAACTTAACAATATGCCTTCAGCCGAACAAGTCTATGTGGGTGGGGACGAGGACAGGTTGACGAGTTTAGCAGTTACCAGGGAGGATGTTCTTAAACAAATAGTAAAACTCAAACCAAACAAATCCCCAGGGCCGGATGAAGTGTTTGCTAGGGTGCTTAAAGAATGCAAAGAGGAGCTTTGTGACCCACTGTCAACCATATTTAATAAATCAATAGAGTCAGGCAGAGTGCCAGAGTTTTGGAAAGTTGCTAATGTGATACCAGTTTTTAAGAAAGGAGATAGATCACTTGCGTCTAACTATCGACCAATTAGCCTAACGTCTATTGTGGGAAAGTTACTCGAATCTATAATAGCAAATAAAATTCGTCTTCATCTTGAAAAACATAAATTAATAATTGAGTCGCAACATGGTTTTATAAATGGCCGTTCATGTTTAACAAATTTGTTATCTTTTTATTCTAGCATTGTTGAGGCAGTTGATAGTGGTAAGGATTGCGATGTTGTATACCTTGACTTTAGCAAAGCTTTTGATACAGTGCCACATGAAAGACTGATTAAAAAAATAGAGTCTCATGGTATTGGGGGTGCTATATTAAGCTGGATTAGGGCATGGCTATACCAAAGGAAACAGAGAGTTAGTATAAATGGAATCAAGTCAGAGTGGGAAAATGTTGTAAGTGGAGTGCCTCAAGGCTCTGTCCTGGGACCTCTGTTGTTTATAATATATATAAATGATTTAGATTCAGGTTTGAGTAGCAACATTTGCAAATTTGCCGATGATACGAAAATCGGTAGGGAAATTAATTCGGAGGAGGACTCACTATCACTTCAAGTTGATCTAGATAGGGTTTTGAAATGGTCAAAGGATTGGCAGATGCAGTTTAATGCTGATAAATGTAAAGTTCTGAGGTTAGGTAATGATGATAGAGTTACAAGATACGAGCTAGATGGTGTTGTGATTGCGAAGTCGGATTGCGAAAGGGATCTGGGAGTTATGATTAGTAAGAATTTAAAACAAAAGGATCAATGCATAAATGTTCGTAATAAGGCAAATCGGACACTTGGATTTATTAATCGCAGCGTTAGTAACAAGACACCTGGTGTGGTTCTCAAGCTATATCTTGCTCTAGTTAGGCCCCATTTAGATTATGCAGTTCAGTTTTGGTCGCCATATTATAGAATGGATATAAATTCACTTGAACGTGTGTCCAGCGTAGGATGACTAAGTTAATTCCCCAAATTAGAAATCTTTCATATGAAGAAAGATTAACAAAGCTTAAGTTGCATTCACTGGAAAGGCGAAGAGTTAGGGGTGACATGATAGAGGTTTACAAGTGGATGAATGGACATAACCGGGGAATATTAATAGGGTATTAAAAGTATCAACACAGGACAGAACACGAAACAATGGATATAAATTGGATAAGTTTAGATTTAGGAAAGACTTGGGTAAATACTGGTTCAGTAACAGGGTTGTTGATTTGTGGAACCAATTGCCGCGTAACATTGTGGAGGTGGGGTCCCTCGATTGTTTCAAGCACGGGTTGGACAAGTATATGAGTGGGATTGGGTGGTTATAGAATAGGAGCTGCCTCGTATGGGCCAATAGGCCTTCTGCAGTTACCTTTGTTCTTATGTTCTTATGTTATGTAATGATGATAGGGTTACAAGATACGAGCTAGATGGTGTTGAGATTGCGAAGTCGAATTGCGAAAAGGATCTGGGAGTTATGATTAGTAAGAATTTAAAACAAAAGGATCAATGCATAAATGTTCGTAATAAGGCAAATCGGACACTTGGATTTATTAATCGCAGCGTTAGTAACAAGACACCTGGTGTGGTTCTCAAGCTATATCTTGCTCTAGTTAGGCCCCATTTAGATTATGCAGTTCAGTTTTGGTCGCCATATTATAGAATGGATATAAATTCACTTGAACGTGTCCAGCGTAGGATGACTAAATTAATTCCCCAAATTAGAAATCTTTCATATGAAGAAAGATTAACAAAGCTTAAGTTGCATTCACTGGAAAGGCGAAGAGTTAGGGGTGACATGATAGAGGTTTACAAGTGGGTGAATGGACATAACAAAGGGGATATTAAAAGGGTATTAAAAGTATCAACACAAGACAGAACACGAAACAATAGGTATAAATTGGATAAGTTTAGATTTAGGAAAGACTTGGGTAAATACTGGTTCAGTAACAGGGTTGTTGATTTGTGGAACAAATTACCGCGTAACATTGTGGAGGTGGGATCCCTCGATTGTTTCAAGCATGGGTTGGACATGTATATGAGTGGGATTGGGTGGTTATAAATAGGAGCTGCCTCGTATGGGCCAATAGGCCTTCTGCAGTTGCCTTTGTTCTTATGTTCTTAAAAGTATATGTTCGTGGGAGAAATGAATTGGCAAAATGATCAGGGAAAGGATACATAAGAACAAAGACAACTGCAGAAGGCCTATTGGCCCATGCGAGGCAGCTCCTATTTATAACCACCCAATCCCACTCATATACTTTTCCAACCCGCGCTTGAAACAATCGAGGGACCCCACCTCCAGCACGTTACGCGGTAATTGGTTCCACAAATCAACAACCCTGTTACTGAACCAGTATTTACCCAATTCTTTCCTAAATCTAAACTTATCCAATTTATATCCATTGTTTCGTGTTCTGTCTTGTGTTGATACTTTTAATACCCTATTAATATCCCCTTTGTTATGTCCATTCACCCACTTGTAAACCTCTATCATGTCTCCCCTAGAAAGGGGCCTCAAAATAACAGTTCACTTAGGGTATATTACACTAACAGTAGAAGTCTAAGAAATAAAATTAACGAATTAAATGCTCTTGTCTGCACAGAAAAAATAGATATTATTGCACTTACCGAAACGTGGATGAATGTAGAAAATAGAGAACTATTAGCTGAATATCAAATAAATGAATTTAAACTATTTCACACAGATAGATATATTAGACGAAGAGGGGGAGTAGCCATATATGTTCGGGACAATTTGAAATGTAGTCTCAAAGAGGGAATCAAAACTGAGCCACACACAGAAACTATTTGGATAGAATTAAACGAAAAAGCAAATAATATTATAATAGGAGTTATATATAGGCCACCAAATTTAGACAGAATGGAAGCAAAGCATCTATGGGTTGAAATATCTAGAGCATCTAGATCTAACAGTATTTATGTCATGGTTGACTTTAATTTTAGTGGAATAAACTGGGTGAACAAAACAGGGAATAGTGAAGCAGAAGATTTTCTAGAATTAATTGACGATTGCTTGTTTACGCAACTTATCAAGGAACCAACGCTGGAAAATAATATTTTAGATTTAGTGTTAACTAACAGAGAAAAACAAATTAATGACATCGAATTAGGGAGTGAGCTAGGGAACAGTGATCACAAAGTAATCAGATTTAGCATAGAATGGAATAGACCTGTAGGAGAAAATTCTGTTAAAGTGCCAGATTTTCGAAAAGCTGATTTTAATAGCCTAAGAAATTTTTGGGGTCAAATAGACTGGAAAGTCTTAGGTATGGGGTGTTGGCCGGTCTTGGAGCGAGACATGAACCCGGCGATAGTTGACGTAAAAGGGGATTTCGATGTCGATTTAATATATAACTTATTTAAGAATTTTCTAAACAAAGCATAGGAACGTAGTATACCATACAAATTAAATAGATCGAATACTAATGACCCAAAGTGGATAACAAATAATTTAAACCTTATAGGTAAAAAGAGAGCTTGGTACAAAAGGATTAAGAATGGGGAAGTCAGTTTAGAACACGAATTCATACAACTGGTTAGAAATGTTAAAAAAGAGATTAGGAAAGCAAAAAGAAACTTTGAATTTCGAACAGCAGAGCAAGCAAAGTCAAATCCTAAAGTTTTTTTTCAGTTATATAGAACTAAGACTAGGGAAAGGATAGGTCCGTTAAAATCTGAGACAGGTCAAATAACGGATAATGACAAGGAGATGAGTAGTATTTTTAACAAATATTTTATATCTGTATTTACTAGAGAAGAACTTAACAATATGCCTTCAGCCAAACAAGTCTACGTGGGTGGGGATGAGTACAGGTTGACTAGTTTAGCAGTTACCAGGGAGGATGTAATTAAATAATTAGAAAAATTAAACCAAACAAATCCCCTGGGCCGGATGAAGTGTTTGCCAGGGTGCTTAAAGAATGCAAAGAGGAGCTTTCCGAGCCACTGTCTACCATATTTAATAAATCAATAGAGTCAGGCAGAGTGCCAGAGTCATGGAAGTAGCTAATGTGGTACCAATTTTTAAGAAAGGAGATAGATCACTTGCGTCAAACTATCGGCCAATTAGCCTAACGTTTATTGTGGGAAAGTTACTTGAATCAATAATTGCAAATACAATTCGTCTCCATCTTGAAAAACATAAATCAATAAATGAGTCGCAACATGGTTTTACAAATGGCCGTTCATGTTTAACAAATTTGCTAACCTTTTATTCCAGCATAGTTGAGGCAGTTGATAGTGGTAAGGATTTTGATCATGTGTACCTTGAGTTTAGCAAAGCTTTTCATACAGTGCCACATGAAAGACTAATTAAAAAAATAGAATCTCATGGTATTGGGGGTGCTATATTACATTGGATTAGGGCATGGCTATTCCAAAGGAAACAGAGAGTTAGTATAAATGGGGTTAAGTCAGAGTGGGATAATGTTGTTAGTGGAGTACCTCCATGCCCCTGTCCTGGGACCTCTGTTGTTTATAATATATATATATATATGATTTAGATTCAGGTTTGAGTAGCAACATTTGCAAATTTGCCGATGATACGAAAATCGGTAGGGAAATTAATTCGGAGGAGGACTCGCTATCACTTCAAGTTGATCTAGATAGGGTTTTGAAATGGTCAAAGGATTGGCAAATGCAGTTTAATGCTGATAAATGTAAAGTTCTGAGGCTAGGTAATGATGACCGTGATCTTGTAATGAGTTACAAGATTTCATTTGACATTTTCCTTCCTTTACAAGCAGGAAATCACCCTACTTGAAGTGTGTAATATGAGCTATATTACTGGTGAACTTCCTCCCCGCGGATCATCATGCATCGTTTTGGTTTGGATCATCGTTTTGGTAGGGACACGAGTCTTATTTTCCTCGGCGTCACCCCTTTTATATGAAAGGAACCGTCGGAAATGCATCCGAGGTGCCGTGTGCTAGATGGTGTTGAGATTGTGAAGTCGGGTTGCGAAAGGGATCTGGGAGTTATGATTAATAAGAATTTAAAACAAAAGGATCAATGCATGAATGTTCGTAATAAGGCGAATAGGGCACTGGGATTTATTAATCGAAGCGTTAGTAACAAGACACCTGGTGTGGTTCTTAAGCTATATCTTGCTCTGGTTAGGCCACATTTAGATTATGCAGTTCAGTTTTGGTCGCCGTATTATAGAATGGATATAAATTCACTTGAACGTGTCCAACGTACGATGACTAAGTTAATTCCCCAAATTAGAAATCTTTCATATGAAGAAAGATTAACAAAGCTTAAGTTGCATTCACTGGAAAGGCGAAGAGTTAGGGGTGACATGATAGAGGTTTACAATGATTCCGATTGCATTGATAAATTAATTTTTCATAGACTTTGATATATTTTCATTTTGATTGAATTATTTTGTGTGACATTGCCTTGGAATTGAGCTGCGTTGTTTGCCATAGTGTTCATTTTGTGAGTATAGTTTATATGTTTCTTTTTTCATTTTTCTTATTTTTCAGTGCAATTGGTGGTGAAATTGACCTGTGGAGATTGATCGACTTTTGAATTGAAATATTTCGTTAGTATTTTTTGGTTTGGTTTTGAAAACAAGAAATTGGAAAATACGTTTATCTCACAGCTGCAAATCTGCTACAGACAGCTATGAATCCACCAGCTACAACGGTTACTGCTTTCTTCATGTTATGTCAAACCAGGGTTTTATACAACTCTCCCATGCACTCGAGTTATGTTAATAGGCCGTTCTCCCTCTTCGCCCTTACTTCATTACACACAGAAATTACAAATCACAACTCTTTTGACCATGTCGTAGCTCAGTCGATTAAGGCAGCGTCTAGTTTGCTCTCGGATGCAAGTTCGAATCCTCATCACGTCCCTTGTGGATTTGTTCATTTAATGTATCACGCAATTGTGATTTCTGTGTGTAATGAAGTAAAGGCGAAGAGGGAGAACGGCCTATTGGCATAGCTCGAGTGCATGAGGGAGTTGTATAAAACCCTGGTTTGTGCCTCGGAGAGGCTGCAGGATCCAGTAAGTTCAGTAGAACTTCGGTTTCAACTCTTTTGACCATGTCGTAGCTCAATCGATTAAGGAAGCATCTGGGATGCTCTCGGATGCAGGTTCGAATCCTCGTCACGGCCCTTGTGGATTTCTTCCTATAAGAGATTAACTTTTTTTACTTTGAGAGTATTCTTTTATGTTGATATACGACAGAGAGAGTATTCCTAATGTTTTTGAGAGTGTCATTGGCGAATAAAGATTCTTTGAAAGTATCATTTTGATGTATAAAGTCGTGTAAAAGAGTGCCAATGACAATTAAAATGAGCATGGAAGATAGTAATGATGTATAGGACTGAATTTTTAATGCATAAAGTTGTCTTAGAAAGGCGTATTTATTATGTAAACATCTTTTGGATAAGTGGATAGAAACTCTGTATGTGTTTTTTTTTTCAACATCATTTGGATAAGATGGATAGACAATTCTTGATACATATTTATTTTTGTAAACATCGTTTGGAGAAGTGGATAAAGAACTCTGGATGCGTATTTATTTTTATAAACACCACTTGGGTACGTGGATAGACAACTCTGGATGTGTATTTATTTTTGTAAACATCATTTGGATAAGTGAATAGACAACTCTTTACACACATTATTTATTTGAACAGATACATTAGGTGAAAGGAAACGGTTATCCAAATCTCGTTTTATGAGTCCATATAAATAATACACATACAATACTTTTAAACACGACACACGGACATCATCAACTAACAGACTATGAGAACAGATACATAGGAGACATGATTGGTTAAGTTAAGGAATGTATATTAAATAGTAATAATACACATACGTACTTTAAAAGATCTGAGACACTTCGTTTAAAACAATATGTAGTGTCTGACGCAGTTTCACAATTAAATTTGGGGGAATTGATATATTAAGTGCTTTGTAACTAACTAAAATATGCAATTTAAACTAGCTAATGATTAGTTACTGAAAGAAAGAAATAAAAAAAAAAAAATTTGATAATGAAAATAGACTGAATTGAACATGTATTGAAAAAGTTTTGAACATGTAATAAATATAAATATCGAAATGAGGTTTTTATACTGACTAGTAATCAAGAGTGTAGTGTGTGTTGTGTATAGAGAGAGTGAGACAGAGAGAGTGTGTGTGTGTCTGTGTGTGTGTGTAGTAGTGTGTGTGTAGTGTGTGTGTGTGTGTGTGTGTGTAGTAGTGTGTGTGTGTGTGTAGTGTGTGTGTGTGTAGCAGTGTGTATGTGTGTGTGTGTAGTGTGTAGTGTGTGTGTGTGTAGTGTAGTGTGTATGTAGAGTCTAGTGCATGTAGGTAGTGTGTGTGTATGTGTAGTGAGTGTGTAGAGTGTAGTGTAGTGTGTGTATGAATTCAGTGTGTAGAGTGTAGTGAATGTGAAGTGTGTGTGTAGTGTAGAGTGTAGTGTGTGTAGAGTGTAGTGTGTATAGAGTGTAGTGTGTGAGTGTGTAGAGTGTAGTATTTAGTGTGTAGAGTATTGTGTCTTTGTGTCTAGTGTGTGGAGTGTAGCGTGTGTAGTGTAGTGTGTATGTAGAGTATAGTGTGAGTGTATGTAGTGTGCAGAGTGTAGTGTGTAGTGCGTAGAGTATAGTGTGTGTAGTGTAGTGTGTTTATGTAGTGAGTGTGTAGAGTGTAGTGTGTTGAGTGTAGTATGTGTGTGTGTGGGGTCACGTGTGCAAGCCGCTGTGAGCAAATTATATACAAACCTTGATGACTGGCAGGCCTAGCTGTCGGTCCTAAAGATCTCCTTAGTGCATGCGAGACACACTAACGAAATGAAGACGCTGATTCATCCGTTGACAGATATCAACGCTCATCGTCATGCCCCTACCTATTCTTTCAGCCAACAAGAATAACACTAATATTTATTTTGTGAGTGTTATATTGAAAACCGTCTAAGACAGTCCATATTTTAAAAATGGGCGGGGGTGAAGCAAGGTGTCGAGAGGCGATGCATACCTTAATGACACGTGTCTACCTGGATAACCCAAAATGAAGAGTCATCCAATTAACCCAGCAGGGGACTTTGCCGACCCGTTAAGAAAGTAACCATATTTAATTCATTAAATACAGTGACCGGGCATTGATTGGGCATGGAGGCGCGGCATGGTGAGGGCATGTAGGAGTGGCGCGGTGCGGGCATGGAGGGGTGATCATTGAGGTGCAGCACAGTGCGGGCATGGAGACGCGGTCATGGAGGTGTGGCATGGTCATGGAGGCACGGCATGGTCATGGAGGCGCCACCCACCTGACTGTGGGAAGTGCGGTACCCCCAACCCACCAAACCATCCTAGGCAAATCGTTGATGATCAAGCACCATGAACATCTGTCATCTATCCACACAACACCCATCTCCACTGATTCAGTGAGGGAGCCTCTACAGTACATAATCAAGAGGGTTGGAGGTTGTCTGAAAATCACACATATTACCCAGGGACAACCGGAAACCATACCCCAGATTATCACTCCTCATCCATCATTTATATGTCTTCCCCATTCCACCAGTGAAGGGGACGGTTGGCAAAACAAATCTACATTTTTTTTAAACATACATTTTCAATATATTTCCAATCCCTTGAGGTTAACCACTAAACACTCATCAGGACCATGTAATTAATCACACTTATTCATCGAACTTTATCTCATCCATTTCATCGTGTAGGGGGACACTCTACACCACATAAGCTCACATTAAAAGACCATGGGGTAACCGGAAAACCACACCCGGGTCACACAATTATCAATCCTCATCCATACGTCACCTATCTCATCCATCTGCGACTTGCACTGGTCTACGAGCAAGAGTTTCTAAAATATATTAGTTACCCCCCAAAAACTCACTTCGAGAGTGAGAAGGAAATCAGGAAAATACCCCCTTGGATCAGGCGATTATCACTTCTCACTATCTCTCATCCATCTCAGAAATGGAGAAGACCCTTGTAGTTATGGACAAAACCAGCGGAAAATTCACCTGAAGCTGACTTCCCAGTCCATGAAATCGCATCCGGACAGCTGCATCTAAAGGGAAGGGAATATACATCAACGAGTGTTTAACTAGCTTTTTTATGCAGACAAGTATAGACCCAGAACTAAACCTCTTATCCACTATCTATGACAATCATCACTTTAATGATCTAAATTGCAGATATTTTGCAGCACATGATGTAAACAATGTATTAACACATAATCACAATATCTATGTAATCAACTTGAACGTTAGATCCCAAGGTAAACACTTCGATGATGTTAGTGCCTTGACTGAAACTATTGACAACAAATTCCCTTCTATTATACTTACTGAAACATGGTTGAAAGAGGATACTACTCAACTCTTTAACATGCCTAACTACTCGGCAATTCACAACTGTCGTCAAATTCAGAGAGGTGGTGGCACTGCTCTTTACTACCACCAAGAACTAACATGCTTAAAAGTAATTAGAACTAGAGACTGCTGTGGGGAGTATATCTTCGCCAGCTTCAGAGTCAAGGGTGCCGAGTCTGTCCTGTCTGTGGGTGCAGTCTATAGAATTCCTAACACTGATGTATCCGAATTCAGCTCAAACCTTAGAAATCTAATACTCGATAACAGACTGAACAAAAACCATCTAATTATCGCAGGGGACATTAATATTGACCTCTGCGAACCTGAACACCCTACTGCTGTTAGCTTCCTCAACTGTATGAATTCCTGCTTCCTCATACCCTTAATCACTAGACCTACTAGAATCACTGATAGTACATCCACGACTCTAGATCACATCTGGACAAACATAACCTCTCCGCTTACTTCAGGTATAATCACCGATAGCACTACAGACCATTACCCCACATTTCTCTTAACTAACATTAACAAACTACCTCTAGAGTCAAGAGAGTTAAGTTTTAGGCTGCACAATGAAACCGCTATAGACAATTTTATAACTGCTGCTGATAATGTCAACTGGGAGTCCGAGTTAGGACATCAACATAGGGGACATCAACCTAGCAGTGCAATCTTTTCTTCAAAAAACTCTTAGCCTTTATAACACCCACTGTCCTATGCTTACAAAACAAGTCACAATCAAAAGGCTTAACAATCCCTGGCTTACAAAGGGAATACTTAAATCCATTAATAAAAAAACATGACCTTGAAAAGAAATAAAGATTACGAATTGTCTCCAAAGAATTCTCAAAGAATTACTCGTTATTGCTATCTAAGATAATTAGACGAGCCAAAACTTAATACTACAAAGATAAATTTACCCAAATAAAGAGCAACATTAAAAAAACTTGGAGCACAATTTCACAAATATTGGGATCAAAGAAGATTTTAAATAACAAACCAACACTCCTGTCCAATAACGATGGTCAGCTTTCAGCCTCAGATTCTGCTATGGAGTTTAATAGGTTCTTCTCTTCCATTGGGTCATCCCTTGCAAATGATATTCCATCTTCCAATACTGATGTTCAGGACTATCTTACAGTTAACTATCCACAGTCTCTGTACTTAAAGCCTATTAATTCCACTGACGTCAATGAGATAATCCTTTCCCTTAAAACCAAGTCTAGTGCGCTTGAGGAGATACCAACCTTAATTTACAAAAAAGCCTCCAGAACTTTAGCCCCTGCTATTGCATTGCTCTTTAACAAGTCACTTGAACTCCAAACCTTTCCAGATATCCTAAAAAAAAACGAGAGTTACCCCTGTACACAAATGTGGTGATCTCACAGATGTTAACAACTACAGACCTATATCAATCATGCCTAACTTGTCAAAAAATTTTGAAAAACTAATCTACAAGCAGCTTTACTCTTATCTAGCCAAACACAATATACTTAGCTCTTGCCAATATGACTTCAGACCCAATAAAAGCACTAATGATGCACTTATTAGTATGATTAATTTGATTCATGCAGCTCTTGATAAAAATGAGTTCCCTGTTGGGTTATTTGTGGACCTGCGTAAGGCTTTTGACACTGTCAACCACCAAAACCTTCTTCTTAAATTACATCATTATGGAGTCAGAGGACACTCCCTGCAATACCTCAAAATCCTACCTTACTGACAGGCTCCAGTATGTTTCTGTGAATAATTCAATTTTTCCCACCCTACTTATCAACATTGGTGTTTCTCAGGGCAGCATACTTGGCTCTCTCCTCTTTCTCATCTACATTAATGACCTTCCAAATGCCTCCCAACACCTCAAACCAATTCTATTTGCTGACGACACAACCTTCATTTACTCCAGTCCTGACCCCCTTGCTCTAAATGCCACAGTAAATACTGAGCTAAAGAAAGTCCATCTTTGGCTAACTGCCAACAAAGTCACCCTTAACATTGACAAAACTTTCTATATTCTGTTTGGCAATAAATCCTCTAATCAAAAAAATCTCAAAATAAACAATACCCAAATTTGTAACAAATTAGATGGAACATTCCTTGGCATTCTCATTGACCACAAGCTGAATTTCCAGGGACACATTCTAAATATATCAAAAAAAGTTTCAAAAACTGTTGGCATTCCTTTTAAGATCAGATATTATGTACGCCGCCCTGCCTTGGTGACTATTACTCCCTCATCTATCCATATCTCAACTATGGTATTTGTGCTTGGGGTTCTACTACCCAAAATCATTTACGTCCTCTAATTACTCAACACAAAGCTGCTATTAGGACAATATCCAACTCTGGCCCCAGACATCACTCGGCTCCTACTCAAATCTCTGAATATGTTAGATATTAAGTCACTGCACATTCTCTCATGTGTATTATACATATATAAAACGCTGAACTGTAATGCCAATCCTGACCTCAAAAGCTTCATAGAAGGTTGTAACAGAACCCATGAGCACCACACAAGAAATAAATACAGTTTTGATATTCCTAGAGTACGACTTAATCAAACTAGAAATGCTCTACAAATCAAGGGACCCAGAATGTGGAATGACCTTCCCAACCATGTTAAAGACTGTACCTCTCTCAACCAGTTTAAGATAAAAACGAAGCTATACCTATTAAATTCCCTGTAACCTACTTTACCCCTCTATTGTCAACCAATGTCTGTTTTTTTTTTTAATGACGCTGTTTGTCGACCGAATTGTATTTGTGCTGCTTTTCAGCCATGTTCCCCCCTTTTTATCTCTTTTTTTATTTGTTCTCAACTCATTTTATTCTTTATGCTCAATTAGTAATAAGCTTTAGTCATTTGAGTTTTTCATGCCCGAAACGCTTTGCGTAATAGTGGCTTTAGGCATTGTATGTAGTAGCCCTATCTATAAATCCATCACTCTTTGTAAAATCTCTAGTATGTATGTACCTTATCTAAATAAACATTTGATTTGATTTGATTTGATTTATATATCCCCCATACCGGCTTCAAGTGTGACACCTTCAATCACGCCTCTCATACGACACCAGTTTACAGAAGGGTTTAGACACTCACTATTACAGAAGGATATCAAGAGTGAGACCTTCAGTCACACATTTCATATGACACCAGTGTGCTCTCACTATTACAGAGGCTTCAAGAGTGACACCTTCAGTCACGCCTCTCATACGACACCAGTCTGCACTCATGAAGGTTCCTCCTCTCAGGCTGTCCTTAATGGACCCTGCCATTACCAAGGGTCAAAAATTGGACCCCATTTGACACTCACACACGTCCCAGAACTAAGAGGCATGAGTTAAGAGGAAAGGCTGCAGGAAATGCACCTTTCGACACTGGAAGAAAGAAGAGTAAGGGGAGACATGATCATAACCTACAAAATCCTCAGGAGAATCGACCGGATAAACAAGGATAAACTATTCAACACTGGTGGGACGCGAACAAGGGGACAAAGGTGGAACTGAGTACCCACATGAGCCACAGGGACGATAGAAAGAACTTTTTCAGTGTCAGAGTAGTTAACGGATAGAATGCATTAGGCAGTGATGTGATGGAGGCTGACTCCAAACACAGTTTTAAATGTAGATATGATAGAGCCCAATAGGCTCAGGAATCTGTACACCAGTTGATTGACAGTTGAGAGGCGGGACCAAAGAGCCAAAGCTCAACCCCCGCAAGCACAAATAGGTGAGTCACACACACACACACACACACACACACACACACACACACACACACACACACACACACACACACACACCACACACACACACACACACACACACACACACCATATATCACACACATGTATATCCCGATATACAAGAAAGGGGATAGACAGGAGGCACTGAACTACAGGCTAGTGTCCCTAACCTGCATACCATGCAAGCTGACGGAGAAGATTGTGCGAAAAAAACTAGTGGAGCATCTGGAGCGAAGGAACTTTGTAACACAGCATCAACATGGGTTCAGGGATGGCAGGTCCTGCCTCACAGGGTTACTTGAATTCTACGACCAGGCAACAAAAATAAGGCAAGAAAGAGAAGGGTGGGCAGACTGCATATTTTTGGATTGTCAGAAGCCTTTGATACAGTGCCACACAAGAGGCTAGTGCGAAAGTTGGAGATGCAGGCTGGAGTGAGAGGGAAGGTACTCCGGTGGATAGAGGAGTACCTAAGCAACAGGAGACAACGAGTCTGTGTGAGGGGTGAGGTCTCAGATTGGCGAGACGTCACAAGTGGAGTCCCGCAGGGGTCAGTCCTTGGACCTATACTGTTTCTGGTATATGTAAATGATCTCCCAGAGGGTATAGATTCGTTCCTCCCAATGTTTGCCGACGATGCAAAAATTATGAGGAGGATTGAAACAGAGGATGATAGTAGGAGGCTACAAGATGATCTGGATAGACTGAGTGAATGGTCCAACAAATGGCTGTTGAAGTTCAACCCGAGTAAATGCAAAGTAATGAAACTAGGCAGTGGAAACAGGAGGCCAGGCTCAGGATACAGAATAGGAGATGAAGTACTTAATGAAACAGACAGAGAGAAAGATCTAGGAGTTGATATCACACCAAACCTGTCTCCTGAAGCCCACATAAAGAGAATAACGTCTGCGGCATATGCAAGGCTGGCTAACATCAGAACGGCGTTCAGGAACCTGTGTAAGGAATCATTCAGAATCTTGTACACCACATATGTAAGACCAATCCTGGAGTATGCGGCCCCAGCATGGAGCCCGTACCTTGTCAAGCACAAGACGAAGCTGGAAAAAGTCCAAAGGTATGCTACTAGACTAGTCCCAGAACTAAGAGGCATGAGTTATGAGGAAAGGCTGCGGGAAATGCACCTTACGACACTGGAAGACAGAAGAGTAAGGGGGACATGATCACAACCTACAAAATCCTCAGGGGAATCGACCGGGTAAACAAGGATGAACTATTCAACACTGGTGGGACGCGAACAAGGGGACACAGGTGGAAGCTGAGTACCCAAATGAGCCACAGAGACGTTAGAAAGAACTTTTTCAGTGTCAGAGTAGTTAGTAAATGGAATGCATTAGGAAGTGATGTGGTGGAGGCTGACTCCATACACAGCTTCAAATGTAGATATGATAGAGCCCAATAGGCTCAGGAATCTGTACACCAGTTGATTGACGGTTGAGAGGCGGGACCAAAGAGCCAGAGCTCAACCCCCGCAAGCACAATTAGGTGAGTACAATTAGGTGAGTACACACACACACAGAGGAAAGGCAAAGGGAGCTGAACATCACAACCCTGGAAAACAGAAGAGTAAGGGGAAACATGATAACCACCTACAAAATTCTCAGGGGAATTGACAGGGTGGACAAAGAGAAACTCTTTAGCACGGGTGGAACACGAACAAGGGGACACAGGTGGAAACTTAGTACCCAGATGAGCCACAGAGACGTTAGAAAGAATTTTTTCAGTGTCAGGGTAGTTAACAAGAAAAATGCATTAAGTAGTGTTGTGGTGGAGGTAGACTTCATACACAGTTTTGAGTGTAGATATGATTGAGTCCAATAGGCTCAGGAACCTGTACACTAGTTGATTGACGGTTGAGAGGCGGGACCAAAGAGCCAGAGCTCAACCCCCGCAAGCACAATTAGATGAGTACAATTAGGTGAGTACACACACACACACACACACACACACACACACACACACACACACACACACACACACACACACACACACACACACACACACACACACACACACACACACACACACACACACACACACACACACACTAGTGGAGTGGGAGGGGTAATCAGGCAACTTCGAAGTGAAAAAGACTATAAGTGAATGTACAAGTGAATGAAAAAACCTTGGGTTTTGACCAGAGCCATAAGGTAGTGAAGAAAAACAGTTTAATTAGCGTAATTCAAAATAGTTGAGGAAATACTGTGCAGTGTGGAAGCAGACCTCACCGACCTCTGACCGCGTGACCTCACCTCCCGGCAGCAACCCTTATACCACCACGTGGGACGACGATTGGAGATTCACTCACCTATTGTGTTAGCAGATTGTGCAAGGTATTGAGGAGCGCCTTTTTGGCTAGATTGTTACTGCAATGACTAGAAGGGGTTCAAGGTCAATCACCAGCAGGGATGAGGAGGAGGACAGATTTATAGACAAATTAATAGGGAAATTTGTAGAGAGAAGGAGTGATTGGTTGGAGGATCTAATCCAGGGGATTAAAAGTGAGGTATTTCAGCAAATACAGGATGCGGTAGAGAGGCAGAAACAAGAACTTATGCTCTATGTTCAGGAAGAGATTAGGAAGGGAAGAGAGGACTGGGAGAGGGAATGTGTTCGTATCACAAACGAATTAGGAAGGATTAGCAGCATGGCTAAGGATAGAGGATTAGTGGGGGATGGGTTAGTGACTGCGGTTGGGATGGGGAATCCCCAGGGGACAGGCTACCAGCATGACAATGAATTACTGAGGAGACGGTCTATTATAATACATGGATTATTTGAATCTAGGGCACCAACAAGACAAGAGAGAATAGAAACAGAAAAATACGAATTGCAGGAGATATTGAGGTGTATTGGAGCAGAGATGGCAGAACGCGAGGTGGATATCAATCGACGGGTTGGACCTTACAATTGTACCAAGAATAGACCTGTTCTGGTGCAATTCTCCAATGAGGAGGCAGTGGAGTACATAATGAGGACCAAGCATTTACTCAGAGGAAGTGAAACCCATTACAATGTGTTTATAGAGAGGTTTATGACGAAAGATGAGCAAACAGCCCACAAAATAGATAGCAACAACGACATCGAACTAGCCTCTCAGGTAGTCTCACCTCCCAGGTCACATCCCAGGTCACCTCCCAGGTCGCATCCTCCCCAACTCAGCCCTCCTATACATCCCCCCTGCCTCAGCCTCCCAAAACCCCCCTGTCCCTTCCACATTTGCACCTCCACAACGATTCCCCTGCCCCTGCTACATCACACTTGTCAGCGACCCCAGTGGGTCAAGCCATGCCCTCCCAAACCCACCTTCCCATCCCCCCTCCCCAAATACCCCTTCCTACTCCCCTGCCTCTTCTACCCCATTGACTTCAATTCCATCTACTCCATCCCAGCTTCCACTGCACCCCTCTTCCACTCACCCCCAAACCCCACCCAACCATCACCCCTCCTATGCACCTCCAGCCCACATTTAACCCCCTCACCTTGTGACCCCCTAACACCTTCCCCCATCTCCCTCTTCCCCTCTTCTACCCCAAAACCCCCACCTACCCCGATTCCCCCCTAACTAATATACCCTCTCTTCCACTCCCAGCACCCATGCTCCATTCTCATCTCAGCTCTCCGCCCTCAGTATCCCTCTTCCCCCCAACCTCTCAACCTCTATCTGACTCTCAGTCTCACTCTATTTCTCAACCCCCCTATGCTATTCAGACCCCTAACTTTCAGACCCATTATGCCCTTCCTACCCCCTAGATGCCCAGACCCCATTCGCCTACCAGGCACCCCCCTAGCACCCCCCCCCACTCACCCCCACAGCCCCCACTTGCCCCCCAGACACCCCCAGTTCCCCCCAGACCCCTGGTGAAAGGGGGAACTCTGACACCCGAGTTTCCAAGAAGAGTCTCAAGGTTTGGTGCACCAATGCTGATGGGGTAGCCAATAAAGCAGAAGAGATAAAAGAAAGAGTTAGTGAGGCAGACCCAGACATAGTGGCAATAGTGGAAACTAAAATAAATGGCATGATCTCGGATGCAATCTTTCCAGAGGGGTACCAGGTGATAAGAAAAGAAAGGACACAGAGACAGGGAGGAGGAGTGGCACTACTAATAAAGCGGAAATGGAGGTTTGATGAGCTGGAAAATCCGGGTACCAATGAAAGCACAAGCTTCATACATGGAACTCTGACAGTGGATGGGAAGAAGATTGTAATCTTGATACTCTACAATCCCCCACCAAACAGTAGAAGGCCCAGGCAGGAGTACGAGGACAGCAACAAGACATGTATGGATGAACTGCAGAGGGCAGCAACTTTAGCGCATAGAATGAGAGCGAAGCTGCTGGTCATGGGGGACCTAAATCACGGAGAGATAGATTGGGAAACGAGGAATCCCCATGGCGGGAAGGAGACCTGGGGAGCGAAGCTGGTAGACGTTATTGACAGGAATTTCCTAACACAGCATGTGAAAGAAGATACTAGGGAAAGAGGAGGGGATACGCCCAGCCTATTAGATCTCATTATCACTCAGAATGTAGAAGACATCGAGCAGTTGGAACATGAAATACCACTAGGAGCTAGTGACCATTGTGTCCTAGTCTTTGACTACATGATGGAGCTTAAAATTGTGACCAAAGGACAAGAGGTCCGGGAAAGGAGACTTGATTACAGAAAAGGGGACTACAGAAGGATAAGGGACTACCTGGGAGAAGTGCAGTGGGAGGAAGAACTTAGAGGAAAAACAGTGCAAGGTATGATGAACCAAGTCATATTGAAATGCAAGGAGGCTGAAGATAGATTTATTCCAACAATAAAGGAAAAAAGCAGGAGGGAATATAATAACCCATGGTTTAATAGACAGTGTCAGGAAGCAAAGGTGAGAAGCAGGAGGGAGTGGAGGAAGTACAGAAGACAAAGGACAGAGGACAACAGGATTAGATGTAACAGAGCTAGGAATGATTACATTAACATAAGACGAGTGTCGGAAAGAAATTATGAGAACGATATTGCAGTCAAAGCGAAAAAGCAACCAAAATTACTACATAGCCATATAAGAAGGAAGATGTCGGTAAATGACCAAGTGACAAGACTGAGGAAAACAGAAGGGGCATATACAGAAAGCGACAAGGAAATCTGCGAGGTACTGAATGCAAAATTCCATGGAGTGTTCACAACCGAGCCTGAGCAGCTCCCATTGTTAGAAGAGATTACCCAAGATGAAAGACTATCAGATATAGAGGTGACAGCAGAGGATGTAATGAAACAGTTGACAACACTGGATGCAAATAAAGCTGTTGGACCAGACAAAGTATCACCGTGGATACTTAAAGAGGCAGCGCAGGCTCTCAGCGTGCCTCTGGCAATGATCTTTAATGAGTCACTTATGTCGGGAGAATTGCCCAGTTGCTGGAAGGAGGCAAATGTCGTACCGATTTTAAAAAAGGGTGATAGGGAGGAGGCGCTTAACTACAGACCCGTATCACTGACAAGCATCCCCTGCAAAATACCTGAAAGAATAATTAGGCTAAGACTTGTTGAGCACCTGGAGAGCATTGGGTTTGTAAACAAGCACCAACATGGGTTCTGGACAGGGAAATCATGCCTAACAAACCTTTTAGAATTCTATGATAAAGTAACAAGGATAAGGCAGGACAGAGAAGGCTGGGCAGACTGCATATTTCTTGACTGCCAAAAGGCCTTTGATACAGTACCGCACATGAGACTGCTATACAAACTTGAGAGGCAGGCAGGAGTAAGCGGAAAGGCCCTAGTATGGGTGAAGAACTACCTAACAGGAAGGAGCCAGAGGGTAATGGTAAGGGGCGAGAAGTCGGACTGGCGAACAGTAACAAGTGGAGTACCTCAAGGATCGGTGCTGGGACCAATCCTCTTTCTAATTTACGTAAATGATATGTTTACAGGAGTGGAATCATACATGTCAATGTTTGCAGATGACGCAAAATTAATGAGAAGAGTTGTGACAGACGAGGATTGTAGGATCCTCCAAGAGGACTTAAACAGGCTGCAGAGATGGTCAGGGAAATGGCTACTGGAGTTTAACACCAGTAAATGTAAAGTTATGGAAATGGGATCAGGTGACAGGAGACCAAAGGGACAGTACACAATGAAGGGGAACAGCCTACCTGTAACGATTCGAGAAAGAGACCTGGGAGTGGATGTGACACCTAATCTAACTCCTGAGGCACATATAAATAGGATAACGACAGCAGCGTACTCTACACTGGCGAAAATTAGAACTTCATTCAGAAACCTAAATGAGGAAGCTTTTAGGGCGCTTTACACTGCCTACGTGAGACCCGTCTTAGAGTATGCCGCGCCATCATGGAGCCCCCACCTGAAGAAACACATAAAGAAACTGGAGAAGGTTCAGAGGTTTGCGACGAGGCTTGTCCCAGAGCTACGAGGGATGGGATATGAAGAGCGGCTGAAGGAACTGAACCTTACGACACTAGAGAAAAGAAGGGAGAGAGGAGATATGATAGGGACATATAAAATACTCAGGGGAATTGACAAAGTGGAAATAGATGAAATGTTCACACGTAATAATAACAGAACGAGGGGACATGGGTGGAAACTGGAAACTCAGATGAGTCACAGAGATGTTAGGAAGTTTTCTTTTAGCGTGAGAGTAGTAGAAAAATGGAATGCACTGGGGAACAGGTTGTGGAAGCAAATACTATTCATACTTTTAAAACTAGGTATGATAGGGAAATGGGACAGGAGTCATTGCTGTAAACAACCGATAGCTAGAAAGGCGGGATCCAAGAGTCAATGCTCGATCCTGCAAGCACATATAGGTGAGTACATATAGGTGAGTACACACACACACACACACACACACACGCACGCACACTCACACACGCACGCACGCACGAAAAATTAAATGCAGATGAGAAACCCATGGTTTAATCAGAGTTGTAAGCTAGCAAAGAAACTAAGTAAAAGGGCATGGAGAAACTATAGAAACAACAGAACACTAGAGAGCAGAGAAAGATACCAGAGCGCCAGGAATGAATACGTCAGGGTGAGAAGAGAGATAGAGAGGCAATATGAAAATGACATAGTGAGCAAGGCAAAGACTCAACCCAAGCTGATGCATAGCCACATCAGGAGGAAAACAACAGTGAAGGAAAAGGTAATGAAACTGAGGATAGGAGCAGAAAGATTCACTACAAACGAAGAGGAAGTGTGCGAGGAACTCATTAAGAAATTTCAGGAGGTTTTCACTTCAGAGCAAGGAGAAGTCCCAGAGATAAGGGAGGGAATACCAAACCAGATACCACTAGAGGAGTTTGTGATTACCAGTGTGGAGGTGAGGAAGCATCTGCTAGATTTGGATGTGACAAAGGCTATAGGCCCGGATGTAATCACACCATGGATTTTAAAGGAAGGAGCACAAGATCTGTGTCTGCCACTCTCCATGGTGTACAACAAATCACTGGTAACAGGTGAACTGCCAAAAATTTGGAAGACGGCTAATGTAGTCCCAATATACAAGAAGGGTGATATTGTGTTAAATACATACAAGAAGGGTGATAGGCAGGAGGCACTGAGCTACAGGCCAGTGTCCCTAACTTGCATTCCATGCAAGATGATGGAAAAGACTCTGCGAAAAAAGCTAATGGAACATCTGGAGCGGAGGAACTTTGTAACACAACATCAGCATTGGTTCAGAGATGGCAAATCATGCATTAATTGGTTTAATTGAGTTCTATGACCAGGCAACAAAAATCAGGCAAGAGAGAGAGGGCTGGGCAGACTGCATATTTCTGGACTACCAGAAAGCTTTTGACACACTACCACATAAGAGACTAGTGCACAAACTTGAGATGCAGGCAAGAGTGAAAGGGAAGGTACTCCACTGGATAAGGAAGTACCAGGACACAGCGAGTCGCAGTGAGGGGTGAGGTCTCAGAGTGGCGGGGAGTCACCAGCGGAGTCCCACAGGGATCAGTCCTTGGACCTATACTATTTCTGATATACGTAAATGATCTCACAGAAGGAATTGACTCGTTCCTCTCGATGTTTGCTGATGATGCAAAAATTATGAGGAGGATCACGACCGAGGAGGATAGTATGAGGCTACAAGAAGACCTAGACAAACTGAAGAAATGGTCCAACAAATGGGTACTAAAGTTCAACCCAAGTAAATGTTAGGTAATTAAACTAGGAGGCCAGTCACTGGATACCGAATGGGAGATGAAGTCCTTCACGAAACGGACAGAGAGAAAGATCTAAGAGCTGATATCACGCCAAACCTGTCTCCTGAAGCCCACATCAAAGGAATAATATCAGCGGCCTATGCGAGGCTGGCTAACATCAGAACTGCTCTCAGAAACCTGTGCAAGGAATCCTTCAGAACCTTGTATACCACATATGTAAGGCCAATCCTGGAGTATACAGCCCCAGAATGGAGCCCGTATCTAGTCAAACACAAGACAAAGCTGGAAAAAGTTCAGAGGTATGCCACTAGGCTAGTCCCAGAACTAAGAGGCTGACTTATGAGGACCGACTACGTGAATTGCACCTCACGTCGCTGGAAGACAGAAGAGCTAGGGTAGACACGATCACAACATACAAAATGGTCAGGGGAATTGACAAGGTGGACAAGGATGGATTATTTTAGGCGGGTGGCACACGCACAAAGGGACACATGTGGAAGCCGAGTACCCAAATGAGCCACAGAGACATTAGAAAGAACGTTTTCAGTATCAGAGTAGTTAGTAAATGAAATGCATTAGGAAGTGGTGTGGTGGAGGCTGACTCCATACACAGTTTCAAATGTAGATATGATAGTGCCCAGTAGGCTCAGGAATCTGTACATCAGTTGATTGACGGTTGAGAGGCGGGACCAAAGAGCCAGAGCTCAACCCCTATAAGCACAATTAGGTGAGTACACACACACAAGCAAGCACGCAAGAAAGCAAGCACTCAAGCAAGCACGTACACGCATGCACTCACGCACGCACTCATGAACGCACACACACACACACACACACACACACATACACATACACATACACACACACATACACATACACATACACACACACACACACACACACACACACACACACACACACACACACACACACACACACACACACACCACACACACACACACACACACACACACACACACACACACACACACACACACACACACACACACACACACACACACACACACACACACACACACACACACACACACACACACACACACACACACACACACACACACACACACACACACACACACACACACACACACACAACACACACACACACACACACACACACACACACACACACACACACACACACACACACACACACACACACACACACACACACACACACACACACACACACACACACACACACACAGGAGGTATCACAGGAAAAGTAAAATAAACACAAATAAGACATAAATGAAAATCAAACACTCTAACATTGGAAAAATTATTGAAATGGAAATAATTTTCTTTTTCTTTTACAGAATTCTTAAAAGTTTTCATGATCATTTAATCATGGTGGTGGTTCTGGACCTAGACGACCGGGGGAAGACCATCATTAGAAACCAGGGACCTATGGCGTTTTAAGACTAAAACGCTGGCTAAAACGCGGATCCTCCTTTTTGTTCTTTTAATAGCACCCTGTATAAGTCTGGTAGTTGGGGGGGGGTTGCTGCGATACAACCCCATGTAATTCCAGAGAAGACGGGCACGTATACAACCCTTACAGTCACAATTATATTTTATACAATTATAAAACAAGTGTGTGAGGATGGGTGGAGCGGACATGCAATACAGGACCAGTGTGAGATGTGGGAGGGCAAGACACAGTCCAGCAATCACTTGCGGAATCAACACAGCAAATTTACTGTTTTACCGAAATCCAGCTGAAAAACATCCTGAAGATCATGGCAGAGACCATTATCAATTGCCTACAGAAGATGAAGAACGCCTCACAACAACAGACTCAAGAAATCACTTGTGTAATAATGGACAAGATCCTGCAGCAGACCACAGTTACACAAGAAACAGAATGAGACAGACAGAGCACAAGAGGACAAACAACGCGACATGGACATACAGACAACCAACAACAGTCGGGTAGTCAGACGCCAGACCATAAAAATCCCAAAAACAACTGCAAGAAGTAGTGGCAACTCAAGATCAAACGGAATCATTCAACACAAGAGACAGACAATAAACGTAAGTCAGTGAACCATCACTTGGCCAAGTCCCAAGTCCAAACTGGATTGGTAACTGACAAATTTAAAAAACTCTTCACAAGTCAGAATCTTTCCTTGTGTAGCTTCTGGGGTTCAATGGCCCGTCGGCCCGCCGGTTAGTCGTATGGTCAAAAAAAGATTTTGGACGCGGCTGCTCGCAGCCTGACGTATGAATCACAGCCTGGTTGATCCGGTAATTCTTGGAGGTGTTTGTCAAGGTCTTTCTTCAATTATTTGAGCGGCCGGCTTGTTATGCTACTTACGTGTAGCTGGAGTGTGTGTCAACTTTTAAGCGGTCCCAATAATTAAGATGACTTATAGAGTGCATTCTGAAGTAGAGTTGAAGTAGAAATTCTGGTTGCAATTCTTTTAACCATGTCGTAGCTCAGTCGATTAGGGCAGCGTCTGGGAGGCTCTCGGACGTTGGTTCGAACCCTCGTTACGGCCCATATGGATTTGTTCATTTGATGCATCACGCTATTGTCATTTCTGTGTGTAATGAAGTAAGGGCGAAGAGGTAGAACGGCCTATTGACAGAGCTCGAGTGCATGGGGTAATTGCGTAAAATCATGGTTTGTGTCTCCGAGAGGCTGCAGGGTCCAAGTAAAGTCAGAAGAACTTCTGGATGCAATTCTTTTAACCTTGTAACTCAGTCGATTAAGGCAGTGTATGGGATGCTCTCGGACTTAGGTTCGAACCCTCGTCACTGCCTTTGTGGATTTGTTCATGCAGGAAATTCTGTAGTTAGTTGGAGACTCTCAAACGGGTGTTCAACTTTACAAACAGAAATGCTAGCCATTCAAAAGGCTTTGGAACATACTCTTGCTGAACACAGACAACATGTTAACATACATACAGATTCGAGAACTGCCACTGAAGCCTTCCAACAAGAACACATACGTGATAACATCCATCTGACCACAAACGTCATAGCATTAATGTAAAGATTCAAAGGTCAAGGCCGTCGGGTACTTATCAACTTGGTTCCAAGTCATGTGGGATTAATAGGGAAGGATATTGTACACAAAGTTTCAAAACTTGCAACTAAGAGAAGAAATATAGACATTTACATTTCACAGAGTCCATCACGATTTAAGTGAGTACAGTTAATTTAAATAGAGTAATTCAGAAGATGTACAGTGACCACAACAAAGCAGCAGCAACATCAGGATCTGCGGTTTTGTGCAAGAATTAAACTAACTATGAACCACTTATTTTGATAAAAGGAAGCCGTAGAACAACATAAGTACACTTATATAGCATCAAGCTTCGATACCCATGTGCATGGAAAATAGGCATACAGGTTCCAGAAGTTGGGAGGAAATGTCAGCACTGTGGAGAAATGCCCGACACACACCACTGAAACATTATCTAACACAGTGCAGTCACAAACCAAATATGATAACTATGATTCAACAGAGCAGAAGAAGTTGTCAAACACATGCAGCATATTCATACTGAAACGAACATACAAGTCATAAATACTCATACTCTGCCTAAATAAAACAGAAACAAAAACAAGTAACACATAGTGGGCCAGCCAGAGGATTAAGGCCTATGCCAGAATAACACTGAAACAATAAAAATAAAAATGTGTTAGTCTACTGTACTTTGAAGAGTCGGTGTTAGTTTATTGAGCTTTGAAGGGCAGGTGTAAGTCTACCGAGCTTTGCAGGGGCAGGTGTTATTCTACTGTGCTTTGAAGGTCAGGTGTTAGTCTACTGTGCTTTGAAGGTCAGATGTTAGTCTACCGAGCTTTGAAGGTTAGGTATTAGTCTACTGTGCTTTGCAGGGCAGGTATTAGTCAACTGTGCTTTGCAGGGCAGGTGTTAGTCTACTGTGCTTTGAAGGTCATGTTGATATTATACTGTGCTTTGAAGGTCAGGTCTTAGTCTACTGTGCTTTGAAGGTCAGGTGCTAGTCTACTGTGCTTTGAAGGTCAGGTGCTAGTCTACTGTGCTTTGAAGGTCAGGTCTTAGTCTACTGTGCTCTGAAGGTCAGGTGCTAGTCTACTGTGCTTTGAAGGGCAGATGCTAGTCTACTGTGCTCTGAAGGTCAGGTGCTAGTGTACTGTGCTTTGAAGGTCAGGTACTAGTGTACTGTGCTTTGAAGGTCAGGTGCTAGGGTACTGTGCTCTGAAGGTCAGGTGCTAGTCTACTGTGCTTTGAAGGTGAGGTATTAGTGGTACTGTGCTTTGAAGGTCAGGTATTAGTGTACTGTGCTCTGAAGGTCAGGTGTTAGTATACTGTCTTTGAAGGTCAGGTGTTAGTCTACTGTGCTTTGAAGGTCAGGCGTTAATGTACTGTGCTCTGAAGGTCAGGGTATTAGTGTACGTGACGCTGAACCCCGGTTCATTCCGAACACAGCGAATACACAACACATAAACATCTGGCCTCAGCAACCGTTACTACCACCTATACTCCTACACAACACAGACCCTTGAGGCGACCACTCGGTTTGTACTGGGAACACAATGAATGAACATATGGAAGGTATTTAAATGGCCGTCGGGTTTTGTCATTTAATTACAAAGAATAGACTCTGACAAATAAATACATATTAACATACTTATATTAGGTCAATACACTTCCAATACCCATAGACCACTTGACCTCCGCGATCACCAGCCACACTCGTAACTTCCGCCTAAGTCCCTAATACGGAATGATTACTACAACGCTCCACACCCGGTTAGTCTTTCATTCAATACTCACATACTGCAGACTTAACTTCGTCACTAAGATCACATCAGGTTCTCGCATAGCTGTCTGCTACACTTCGCTGCTGCCGCAAACGGGGATCCAGAGGACTTGCCAGTTCAACTCCCACAATCAGACAGACTTTAGCCAACCATGGCCTCAAACATTTCACCACGCCTCTCGAGGAAGGTATAATCCGATTAACCTTATCCCTAGAGCGGTAATCTCGTTCCTAGAAGCCTGACGAAGGAATAATTCCTATTTTCCAGGAATTATTAATTTGGCTAAACAGCTTCGGTCTTAATCCATTGACCTTTCTTAGATATGTGATCCGTAGTCTGTCTACTTAACATGTACTTCCAATCATCATTCGTTAAGTGTTGTAGTAATGATCCTCTAGCTAATAATTCCTACTAACTTGTGGATTACAACATTAGTCTACTGTGCTTTGAAGGGCCATTGTAAATCTACGGTGCTTGCAGGTCAGATGCAAGTCTACTGTGCTTTAAGGTCAGGTGTTAGTCTTTCTAAGCTTAGAAGATCAGGTGTTAATCTTATAAACCTTGAAGGTCAGAAGTGAGCCAACTGTGCTTTGAAGGACAAGTGTTTGTCTACTAAACTTTGAGGGTCAAGTGAGAGCAAACTGTACTCTGAAGGGCTGGTGTTAATCTACTGTGCTTTGAATGGCAGGCATTAGTATATTTAGCTCTGAAGGTCACGTATTAGTGTATTGAACTTTGAAGGTAACTTATTATCTATTGATCTTTGAAAGTCAGGTATTAGTCTACTATACTTTGAAAGTAAGTTGTTAGTCTATTGTGTTTTTAATTGTTGTCTTAGTCTTCTCTGCTTAGCAAGGTACGGTTTTGGCTACTAAGATTGAAGATCATGTGTTAGTCTACTAATCTTTTGAAGTTAGGTGTTAGTCTACTAATCTTTTGAAGTTAGGTGTTAGTCTACTAAACTTTGAAGTTAGGTGTTATTCTACTAATCTTTTGAAGTTAGGTGTTTAGTCTACAAGCTTTGAAGGTCAGGTATTACTCTACTCTGATTTGAGGGGCTGGCGTTAATCTAATATTTTTTTAGGTTTCGATGTGAATCTGAGATTTCAAAGGTCAGGTAATAGTCAACACAGTTTTTAAGGTCAGGTCTTAATCTTCTGATTTTGAAGGTTGTTTATTAGTCTACTGAGCTTTGAAGGTCAGGTATTAGTTTACTGAGCTTTGAAGGTCAGGCACTAGTTTACTTTGCTTTGAAGGTCAGGTATTAGTTTACTGAACTTTGACGGTCATTTAGTAGTGTAATGTGCTTTGAAAATAAGGTGTTTGTCTACTAATCTTTGAAAGATCATGGGTTAGGCACCAAAGCTTTGAACAATAGATTTCAGTCTAATGAGCTATTTAGGTCAGGAAATATTCAACTGAGGCTTTAAATGTCTGCTATTAGTCTGCAGACCTTTGTAACAAAATAATTACCCATCTCATTGCGTTCTCGTTGTAGAGGGTTGATTCGTGCTGCTTCCAGTGATCAACCTTAAGCGGGAGGCTCGAGCAAAGATTTGCATTTCAGCACCTTCTATTCCAGTGATTCTGAAACAATATTATTCATGAAGAAAAATATATGAATTTCAATAGAAGAATAAAGGTAATTAAAAACATTAATATTAATGCTTTGTAGTTGATGCACCGCTAACAACTCACACACCATTAACAACTCAGAGCACCACCAACAACCCACAGCCTCACTAACTCACAGTACAACTAACAACTTGATGCCCAAGTAACAACTCAAAACACCACTATCAACTCACAACATCACTTAAAACTCACAGCACCACTAACATCTCACAGCACCCACTAGCAACTCACAGCACCACTAACAACTCACAGCACCACTAACAACTCACAGCACCACTAACATCTCACAGCACCACTAACAACTCACAGCACCACTAACAACTCACAGCACCACTAACATCTCACAGCACCACTAACAACTCACAGCACCACTAACAACTCGCCGCACCACTAACAACTCACAGCACCACTAACAACTCACAGCACCACTAACAACTCACAGCACCACTAACAACTCATAGCACCACTAACAACTCACAGCACCACTAACAACTCACAGCACCACTAACAACTCACAGCACCACTAACAACTTGATGCAGCACTAACAACTCACAGCACCACCTAACAACTTGATGCACCACTAACAACGTTATGTACAATTAACAACATAATGTCCCACTAACAACTCAAAACACCACTATCAACTCACAACATCACTTAAAACTCACTGCACCACTAACATCTCACTGCACCACTAGCAACTCACAGCACCACTAACAACTCACAGCACCACTAACAACTCACAGCACCACTAACAACTCACAGCACCACTAACATCTCACAGCACCACTAACAACTCACAGCACCTCTAACATCTCACGCACCACTAACAACTCTCAGCACCACTAACAACTCACAGCACCACTAACATCTCACAGCACCACTAAACAACTCACAGCACCACTAACAAATCACAGCACCACTAACAACTCACAGCACCACTAACAACTCACAGCACCACTAACATCTCACAGCACCACTAACAACTCACAGCACCACTAACAACTCACAGCACCACTAACAAATTGTTTCTCACCTGGTGAGGCTTGTGACTACTTGCGTTTGTTGCACACCCGTCGCTCATATATCCTCCGGGAAACCGGTAACCTTTATCAGATATGTAGTATGACAGTGCCTAAAAATTATATACAAAATTAAGTATATTCAAGATTATGTGACATCTTTCTCCTATATAAGAAATATATATATCATGTATCATTACTATTTTCAAGTCCGGCAATTATATATTACACAAAATTACCACTTAATATATATAATACCTTTGAACAAAAATCATGACAAGAGTTTATTAAAAAAGTGATTGCGAGGGTACCTTAATTATGAGCGGGGAGGGCGAGGGGGTGACGGGGGCGTGGCACCACAGACACACAACGCTCTCCTGGACGCTCTTCCTCGCTACTAACACGTCCAGCTCGTCATGGGCGGAAAGGAGGGCATAGAGAACCGCATTGTTGATGGTTAAGAACTTCTTGGCTCGTGTCGAGGACACATACGCCTGCCTCGACATTTCATCATTATATGCATATAAGTCATGTAAGTTGAATAATAGGTTAATATGCCATCTGTCAATATAACCCGTCCCAGTCAAGTCCTTTGGCCATGTGAAACGGTACTGAAGCATATATCTGCCTCGGATGCCTCTGTGTTGCACCTCTGAGTAAGCAGAGTCACGTGATAGGGTGTCCTACTCCCACTGTAATGGAACATATTAATTTTGGAAAGTAGCTCCCGGTCTTCACACGTTTTAGCAAAGTTCGTAAGGTCGGCTATGGTTTCGAACTTGGCCACTAATGGATTCTGAATATTTGCTGATTCTCTTGTGGCAAGACCCTCCTGAATTTGATTTAAATTAAATATGTCCATAACATCGTCATATCCATACTTACTCAATCCACCAGCAAATGTCATGGATGCTGCAGTGTACTCTTTATCCTCACACATCTTCGTGGCTATTCTATAAAGTTCCGTATTTGGTCATAGCTATATAAGCCCTTTTGAGTTTTGAGCTTGGGTCAAAAAGTTTAGGATCTGGAGCATGGACAAATGAGTCTTTTTTTCTTGCTCCGACGACAGTCCGGTGGGGAACCAATAGGCGAGCCTCCAGAGCACATTGTGCTACATATGACACCTCCGGTCCGAACCTGAAGGACTGGCTGAGGGAAAACTTGTGAGTGGCTGTCACCTTATCCAGGGCGCTGACTGTCCCTCCGAAGAAAGCGCAGCTGTTGGCAAGAGTCTCCCACAAACACCTGAAACATAAACAACAACACAATTCAATGACAACTGTCACCAGATGAAAATCTGCGCACAATAGATATATATGAAATATCACCCAGTACCAAGTAAATGAAGGGTGACGGAGTATAGGGTTGATGACAGCCAGCACCACATCATAGAAGGGTGACGGAGCATAGGGCAGATGACAGCCAGCACCGCGTCATAGAAGGGTGATGGAGTATAGGGTAGATGACAGCCAGCACCATATCATAGAAGGGTGATGGAGTATAGGGTAGATGACAGCCAGCACCACATCATAGAAGGGTGATGGAGTATAGGGTAGATGACAGCCAGCTCCACGACAAGGAAGGGTGGCGGAGTATAGGGTAGAATACAACCAGCACCCGTTAAGGAAGGGTGATAGAGTATTGGGTGGATTAGAGCAAACACCACATAAAGGAAGGGTTACGTATTTTAGGGTAGATAATAGTCTGCACCACTTCAAGAAAGGGTGACGGTGTATAGGGTAGTTGACAGTCAGCACCACATAAAGGAAGGTGACAGAGTATATGGTAGATGACAGGAAGCACCGCCTAAAGGAAGGGTGACATAGAATAGGGTAGTTGGCAGCCGACACTAAGGCAAGGAAGGGTCATGGAGAATAGGGTATATGACAGCCAGCACCACATCATGGAAGGGTGACGGAGTAAAGAGTAGATGACAGCCAACACCACGTCATGCAAAGGTGATGGAGTGTAGGGTAAATGACAGCCAGCACAGCGTAAAACGAAGGGTGACAGAGTGTATGGTAGTCGACAGCCAGCACCACGACATGGAAGGGTGATGGATTATAAAGTAGATGACAGACAGCTCCACTTCAAGGAAGGGTGACGGAGTATAGGGAAGATGAGATCCTACACCACATAAAGGAAGGGTTATGAAGAATAGGGTAGATTGACAGTCAGCACCACTTCAAGGGTGATAGCTTACAGGGTAGATGACATCCAGCACCGGTTAAAGGAAGGATGACGGTGAAAAGGTTAGATGACAGCCGGCACCACATCAAGGAAAGGTGACAGAGCATATGTTAAATGACAGGAGCTCCACGTAAAGGAAGGGTGCCGGAGAACAGGGGAGATGATTACCAACACCACGTCAAGGAAGAGTGGCAGAGTATAGGGTAGATGACAGCATGCACCACAGAAAGGAAGGGTGATGGAGTATAGGGTAGATGTCAGCCAAAACCATGTAAAGGAATAATGATGGAGTATAGGGTAAATGATAGCTACCACAACGTAAAGGATGGGTAACGGAGTATAAGGTACATGACAGCCAACACCACTTAAACGAAGGGTGACTAAGTGTAAGGTTGACGACAGCCTGCAACATGTCAAGGAAGGGTGGCGGATTATAGGATAGATGACAGGCAGCACCACGTCAAGAAAGGGCAACGGAGCATTGGGTAAATGTTAGCCAGCACCACGTTATGGAAGTTTAAAGGAGTATAGGGTAGAAGACTGCCATCGCCACGTCAAGGAAGGGTGACGGTGTGTTGGATAGGTGACAGCCAGCACCATGTTGGAAGGGTGACGGAATATAATGTTGATGACAGCAAGCACCACGTCAAGGAAGGGTAATGGAGTATAGCATAGATGACAGTTAGCAATACGTCAAGGAAGGGTGACGGAGTACAGGGTAGATGACAGTCAGCACCACCAAATAAAAGGGTTAAGGAGTATACAGTAGATGACATCCAGCACACCATAAAAGAAGGGTGACGTAAAGAAGTAAAGAAAGTAGATGATTGCTAGCACCCCATCAACGTTGGGTGACGGAGTATAGAGTAGATGACAGCCAACATCACAGAATTTAATAGTCGTGAAGTATAGAGTAGATGACAGCCAGCACCATGTAAAGGATGGGCGACTGATTATAAGGCAGATGACAGCCAGCACCATATAATACAAGGGCTAAGGAGTATACAATAGATGACAGCCAGCACCACGTAAAGGAAGGGTGACGGAGTATAGGGTAGATGAAAGCCAGCACAACATAAAGGAAGGGTGACGGAGTATAGGGTAGATGAAAACCAGCACAACACAACGGAAGAGTAACGGAGTATAGGGTAGATGAAAGCCAGCACAATATAATGGAAGGGTGAAGGAGTTTATAATAGATGACAGCCAGCACCACGTAGAGGGTGCTGTGTGAGAATGTAGGATAGTGGGCAGCTAGCATCACGTAGGAGAGTGTAGGGCACTGGGCAGCCAGCATCACGTAGGAGATTATAGGGCACTGGGCAGCCAGCATCACGTAGGAGAGTGTAGGGTAGTGGGCAGGCAGCATCAGGTAGGGGAGTGTAGGGTAGTAGGCAGCCAGCATCACGTAGGAGAGTTTAGGGTAATGGGGAGTTAGCATCACGTAGGAGAGTTTAGGGTAGTGGGCAGCCAGCGTCACGAAAGAGGGTGTTAGAAAGTGTATGAAAATTGGAAGCCAGCATCATGTCTCCTCTCCGGCATGCCTCCTCAGACCTCTCACTCGACAATCTCTCCGATCTAAATATAACTCGCCTGCCCTCTGTCCACCCTCCTCAGCAGTTCTCCAGCTGTTTTCCTTCTCTCTACAGCGTCGTCGTCCAATGCCCTGACCCCTGACTTGTCTGCCATCCTTCTTTCACTCTCACCCGCATCCCTCCTCTCTCCTCCAGTCCTCTTCCATTCTCTCTTTTCTCACCAGGTCCCTCACTCGCATCTCCCTTCTCTCCCCAGCTGCTCTACCCATTCCCTTGTCTTCCCTGCTGTTCTTCCCTCTCCCTTATCTCTCCTGCCGCTATTCACTGTTCTCTCCCATGATGCTCGACCCTCTTAGATCTCTCCCCTGCTGCTCTACCCTCTCCGTTCTCTCGCCTGCTGCTCTACCCTCTCCGTTCTCTCGCCTGCTGCTCTACCCTCTCTGTTCTCTCCCCCCTGCTGCTCTACCCTCTCTGTTCTCTCGCCTGCTGCTCTACCATCTCCGTTCTCTCGCTTGCTGCTCTACCCTCTCCGTTCTCTCCCACTGCTGCTCTACCCTCTCCGTTCTCCACGCGCTGCTCTACCCTCTCAGTTCTCTCCCTTTCTGCTGCTCTACCCTCTCCGTTCTCTCCCCTGCTGCTGCTCTACCCTCTCCGTTCTCTCCCACTGCTGCTCTACCCTCTCCGTTCTCCACCCGCTGCTCTACCCTCTCCGTTCTCTCCCTTTTTGCTGCTCTACCCTCTCCGTTCTCCCCCTGCTGCTCTACCCTCTCCGTTCTCTCCCTCTGCTGCTCTACCCTCTCCATTCTCTCCCCCCTGCTGCTCTACCCCTCTCCGTTCTCTCGCCTGCTGCTCTACCCTCTCCGTTCTCTCCCCTGCTGCTCTACCCTCTCCGTTCTCTCCCCCTGCTGCTCTACCCCTCTCCGTTCTCTCGCCTGCTGTTCTACCCTCTCCTTTCTCTCCCCTTCTGCTCTAACCCTCTCCGTTCTTTTCCCTGCTGCTCTACCCTATCCGTTCTCTCCCCTGCTGCTCTACCCTATCCGTTCTCTCCCCTATCCGTTCTCTCCCTTGCTGCTCTACCCTCTCCGTTCTCTCCCCTGCTGCTCTACCCTCTCCGTTCTCTCCCCTGCTGCTCTACCCTCTCCGTTCTCTCCCTTGTGGCTCTACCCTCTCCGTCTCTCCCCTGCTGCTCTTCCTCTCCGTTCTTCCCCTACTGACCTTCGCACAGTGTTCGTTGAGGAGGATATCCAAGACGGCATCATTGATGTCCTCTGCTCCGTCGACCAGCAACACGTCATAGCCCTGGATACGAGGCTTCGTTAGCTGCCAGGCCTTCACCAGTCCGTCCTGTTGACAACACACAGCCGTCACACGTGCTCGCACCACAACATTTATATAAATGGAAAACATACCATCTGTCAGTTGGGTAACAATGGGAAGTATGCGATCCATCAGTGTTATTAAATTGGAAAATGTCACAAAGTTTCCCAGTTTTCCAGTACACCTCTCCTGGCTGCTGATTTCCCATTTTTTTTTTTTGAGATATATACAAGAGTTGTTACATTCTTGTACAGCCACTAGTATGCGTAGCGTTTCGGGCAAGTCCTTAATCCTATGGTCCCTGGAATACGATCCCCTGCCGCGAAGAATCGTTTTTTCATCCAAGTACACATTTTACTGTTGCGTTAAACAGAGGCTACAGTAAAGGAATTGCGCCCAGTAAATCCTCCCCGGCCAGGATACGAACCCATGACATAGCGCTCGCGGAACGCCAGGCGAGTGTCTTACCACTACACCACGGAGACTGCTAAAGAAATTTCAAGAAAGTGGATTACAACACTGTCAATAACACACCTGTGTCATGGACACCTGCAGCCTGGCCGAGCACTTGTTACAACACTGTTCATAACTCACTCACCTGTGTCATGGAAATTTGCTGCCTCTCCCAGCACCTGTTCATCTCCATCCACACTGACTCGGCAAGTGACAGGACCTGACAATACAAAATTCAAATATAAACACAAAGTACATCGCAGATCAGTTATCGTCACTGTAACTACAGCGGAACATAATGCAATAGTTCTGCACTTGACCTTGCATCTATATGTGAAGATACAGGAAAATATTCTCCTCTAGCGCATGAGGGCAGTATGATCATCTAGTGATTAAACTTTCCTCCCACGTGGACACAAGAGCGTGTCCGACGGGGTCCACTTTAAGTTGCCCATATTGTATTGTTGGACATATTTTTATGTCCGACGAACAAATATTTCTATAAAATTCAAATCTTATCTGATCGACTTGGGGATAGTATGAACATGTTTGCCATAAAATTTACGTTTTCTTTAGTAGCCACATAGCCTATTTGGGAGAACGGCAGTGTTGTATCGTGGTAAGGCTATTGTAGATCGCCGATGTGAGGTAACAGATAACACTTCGCCCACTTCCCACACTCTTGCGGGTGGGCTGCGGTCCTCATTCTTCATTTATATGCATATGTTCGTGTAGGGAATTTTATTGCGTTTTCAAAGATACTAAATTTAACGCTGTAGGACAAGTGTGGAGTTGACAACCCTGAAAAGAATGGAAACATCTCGTCGCTGTTTGGGCTAGTGATCGACGTAGTTTCTTTATTGGTAGTGGTTTAAATCACAGTTTGATGACATTTTATACATATGTTTTTCTAGAACATTCTATTGCGAACACATTGGTACAAAAATGAAATGTGTACATCAAAAATTAAGATCAGAACAGTGAAAAGAGTATACACTTTTCAGTGTTTCCGCTGGATCCCCCGAAACGCCAAGAGCACTTTGCGCTTAGTTTTTCCTTGTTCGCCGGGAGGCTGAAAGTGTTATATTAATTAACTTAAATTAAATTAGTTAAGAGAAACATGATTCTCTAAGGGAAGTATGTACCTCTAGGGATGTATGCTTCCCTAGCGCTTAAGGGAAATATACTCATTTGGCACTCAAGGGAAAGTATGCTACTTTGTTACTTAGGGAAAATATGCCCTCTTAGCGCCCAAAGGAAAATATGCTCATCTAGCATCCTAGGGTAAGTGTACATCACCAGTGATTCCGGGTAAGTGAAAAGTTCCCCTCCAGTGGAAAGTTGTAGCCAGTATTCCTCTCATGTGGAAAGATGCAGCCAAGATTCCTCTTAAGTAACGAGCTCCAAACCACATTCCCAGTAAGTTGCAGCCAGCATGCCTTTTATATGAGGAGCTACAGACTACATTCACTTTAAGTGATGTTTACAGACCACATTCACTCCTCATGTAGAGAGTTGCAGCCAATATTTCCTTCAAGTGACAAGTGAAAAAATACACCAAACATTCCCCTCAAGTGCATAAATACAGCAAACATTTCCCTCAAGTGGCCAGTTGCAGCCAACATTCCCCTGAAGTGGATAAATACAGCAATCATTCCCCTCATGTGGAGAAATACAGCAGATATTCCCTCTAAGTCGGGAAATACAGCCAACATTTCCTATAAGCAGAGCTAAAGCCAATGATCTTCTCAGATTGAAAATTGCAACCAACTTTGCTCTCGTTGCACCCGACGACCTGCCATGTTCTGTAGTGTTGGTGAGAACCACAGCACCGAGGACCCTTACTCAGCCGGAGTGTGTTCCTGTTCCACATTTACTTCAAGTTGCTGGTGTTCAGATCAATAGATTCACGACAGGTGATACGGCAGGCCGATAGACGGACGACATGAGACTCTCCACTCTATTCCACAATGCTTGGGAGACCAGTGGGGAGTTTGGTGTCCTTTATCTTGGTATTGGGATTCCATTTTAGTGATTGCAAAAAGGGAACAAGAGTTGCAATGATTATTGCATTCAAGTGGAGAGCAATAGTCCGCATTCCTTTTCAAGTGGTAGAATAAACAACATTCCCTTCAAGTCGAAAGTTATAGCCAAACTTTTCCCTTAAGGTGAGAGTTACAGTCAACAATTCACTCAGTTGGGAGAGTTACAGCCAACATTTCCCTCACGTGGAGAATTATATTCAACATTCACCTCAAATGGAGTTACCAACACAATTTCTGTTTTGTACTTGTCTAGTAGGTCAGTGAAACAGTGAGATGAGAGTTACCTTTATACATAACGTTTCGTCGTTTAAGGGATTAATCCAGACTAACATAGCATCACGTATGTCTGCTACAACTCATACCTTCTCCCCATCTGAGGAAAAAACCTCATCTTTTCTTTGTCACATAATATTATTTCATTAAATCAACAATGAGTTCGCAGTTGCCAAGGTTGTCTTTACTGTATACATTGATGCATTACTTGTACTACCGTTGTGTCTCTTTGCTACTTCCTGAATGCACTAAATGCAAAAAAAAAACAGTTGCTTTCTCTAATGTCAGTGGAGTCCTCTTGAGGTGATACCCCGTCAACAATGTGTCAACACATCTTGCCTTGACACGCACTGGACCAACACGTTAACTTACCAGCACAACAACATATTGGACTAACCTCAACATGTACTGAACCTGTATTTTATATTACAAACTCACCAACATATCGGACTAACCCTCAACATGGACTGAACCTACACACTATATATTACAGACTCAGCAACATATTAGACTAACACTCAACATGGACTGAACCTTCACATTATATTACAGACTCATCAACATTTTGGATTAACCATTTACATGGACTGAACCTACACTTTATATTACAGACTCGCCAACATATTGGACTAAACTTCTACTTAAACTGAACCTACACATTATATTACAGACTCAACAATATATTGGACTAACTTTCTACATGGACTGAACCTACACCTTATTACAGACTCAACACCACGTTAGACTATCCTTCAATATGGACTGAACCTACACATTACATTACAGACTCACCAACATATTGGACAAACCATCCACATGGACTGAGCCTATACATTATTTTACAGACCCACCAACAAATTAGACTAACACTCAACATGGACTGAACCTACACATTATATTAAGGACTTATCAACAAATTGGACTAACACTCAACAGGAACTGAACCTACACATTATACTACAGACTTAACAACATATTGGACTAACACTCTACATGGATTGAACCTTCATATTATTTTACAGACTCACCAATATATTGGACTAACACTCAACATGGGCTGAGCCTACACATTATAATGCAGACTCACCAACATATTAGACTAACCATCTACATGGATTGAACCTACACATTAATTTACAGACTCACCGATATACTGGACTTACGATCTACATGGACTGAACTTAGACATTATATTATAGGCTCACCAGCATATTGGATTAACACTTTACATGACGGAACCTACACATTATATTACAGATTCAACGACATATTAGACTAACCTTCCACATGGACTGAACCTACACATTATATTACAGACTCACCAACATATTTTACTAACACTTAACATGGACAAAACCTACACATTATATTACACACCAACAAATTGGACTAACCTTATATCGACATTCGTCCGTCAGGGTCTCAATTTCCCAAATATGGCGTGTGTCGTTGGGCACGTGCTGCAGGGTGATGTACTCGTTCGAGGAACTCATGAAGCAATCAATAGTTCTTCTTACCAAGTCAAGAGTCTTAGAGCTGTAAGTTGTTGGAAAAGTGTACAACACTTATTAGGGCAGTTTACACAAGTTATTGACAGATTGTACACAAGTTATTGGCAGAGTATTCAAAAGTTATATGAAGAGTTCACACAAGATATTGAAAGAGTGTACACATGTTATTGTAATAGTGACACAAGTTATTGGCGAATATTCAAACGTTATTAGGGAATATTCAAACGTTATTGGGGAATATTCAAACGTTATTGGGAAATTTTCAAACGTTATAGGCGAGTGTACAAAAGATTTTTTTTTTTTTGAGATATATACAAGAGTTGTTACATTCTTGTACAGCCACTAGTACGCGCAGCGTTTCGGGCAAGTCCTTAATCCTATGGTCCCTGGAATACGATCCCCTGCCGCGAAGAATCGTTTTTTCATTCAAGCACACATTTTACTGTTGCGTTAAACAGAGGCTACAGCTAAGGAATTGCGCCCAGTAAACCCTCCCCGGCCAGGATACGAACCCATGACAAAGCGCTCGCGGAACGCCAGGCGAGTGTCTTACCACTACACCACGGAAACTGTTCACCACGGAAATATTGGAATGTGTACACAAGTTATTGGAAGTGTACACAAGTTGTTGGAAGAGTGTATACAAGTTATTGGAATAGTGCAAACAAGTTATTTATTACTGTACTGCGATTATAGCCACCAGGCAGCCCTATAGAGTAAGTGTAGCCACCAGTCATCTCAGTACTGTGATTGAAACAAGCAGGCAGCCTGTAGTGTGAGTGTAACTATCTGGCACCCTTATAGTGTGAGTGCACCCACCAGGCAGCCCTGTAGTGTGTGTGTAGCCACCAGGCAGCCCTGAAATGTGATTATAGCCACCAGTCTGCCATGCAGAGTGAGTATGACCACCAGGCCGCCCTGAAATGTGAGTGTACAATCCAGGCAGTCTTGTAGTGTGGATGTAGCCACCAAGCTGCCATGTAATGTGTAATAAAGCTGCCCTGTAGTGTGATTGTAGACCCCATGCAACTCAGTAGTGTTCTTGTAGCCACCAGGCAGCCTTGTAGTGTGACTGTAGTCACCAGGCCACCCTGTAGTGTGAGTGTAGCCACCAGGCTGGGCTGTAGTGTGAGTGTAGCCACGAAGCTGTTCTGTAGTGTACCTTGTAGCCTCCAGACAGCCCTGAAGTATGGATGTAGCCACCAAACTGCCCTGTAGTGAGAGTCTAGCCATCAGGCAGCCCTGAAGTGTCAGTGTAGCCACCAGGAAACTTTGTAGTGAGATTGTATCCAATAGGTAGCCTTGTTCCACTAAACATTTTCCCGTTTTCAAAACGTGCTTAAAACGACATTTCATTGTTTTGGGTACGTTTTAAATTACATTTAATATACATGTTTTTAGAATTTAAAAGTACACGTATAAAACATGAGGTCATAACGTTTTAATAAATGTTTTAAATGTTATGCGATAACGTTTTGGAGCAGAAGTTTTTAAAATGATAGTTCTAATTTTTATTTATTGCAATTATTAGGAAAAATTATCTTTATTGCATTTAGAAAAATGAAGAGAGGGAGAAGAGAGAGATACAGCAAAATAGAGAAAGAGAGAGATGGAGACAGACAGATAAGAGAGAGATATAGAAGAGAGAGAGAGCTTAGAGGGAGAGAGAGAGAGAGAGAGAGAGAGAGAGAGAGAGAGAGAGAGAGAGAGAGAGAGAGAGAGAGAGAGAGAGAGAGAGAGAGAGAGAGAGAGAGAGAGAGAGAGAGAGAGAGAGAGAGAGAGAGAGAGAGAGAGAGAGAGAGAGAGAGAGAGAGAGAGAGAGAGAGAGAGAGAGAATCTCAAGAGAGAAGAACTTGGAGAGATAGAGAAAGAGAAAGAAAGAGAGAGAGAGAGAAGAAGAACTTGGAGAGATAGAGAAAGAGAGAGAGATAAGAGAAAGAGAGAAGAACTTGGAGAGAGAGAGAGAGAGATAAGAGAAAGAGAGAAGAACTTGGAGAGAGAGAGAGACAGGGCTGCTATCGTGCTGGTCGCTAGGCTTCTGCCAGGGGTTAGCTATCCCTGTATATGATTGTTGGAGACCCCGGGCAGCATGTGGCAGAAGTCCTCTGCCAGTGTGTAGCTGGAGAGCGATAGTGGAGAATAGGCACCTCGTGATACTGTGTCGGTGGACTGGCCCACGTATAAGGTGAACTCGCTAATGTTTCTCAGTACGTGTGGACGAGGTACTAGGTGGTGGAAACACTGGGGTTGACGAATACTGCATAGTGTGCGTTTTGTGTGTCGTGTGTGCAAGTGACACTATTGTAAATAAGTATAGTAATAGTCTATTTATTCAAATATTTTATTGGTGAAAGTGTAAATATATTGGTAAAGGAAATAGTGTTTTGTTCATCCCCCTTTTCTCTATTGCACAATATAACCAATTCCTAAGAGCGTACTACTGACTTGGGGTCGGATACACTGAAAGAGGTTCTTCCATCAGGAACCCGGTTACTGGTCCTAAGTGACTGTAACAGTGAGTGTAGCAACCAAGCAGCCCTGTAGTGGGAATGTGGACACCAGACAGCAAGAAAGAAAGCGGTTACAGCCCCGCTCCTGTGCCAGGTAAGTCCACTACGGGCTCACCATAGCCCGTGCTACTTGGTACTAGTTCTGAAAAGCTGAATCTAAAACAACAACAGCAAAAAAGTCTGAGTGTTGTCACCAGGCAGCTCTATATATTGAGTGTAGGCTCTGTTGTTATTGTTTAAGATTCATCTGCAGGGAACAAAAAGTTCCAAGTAGCACGGGATATGGTGAGCCCGTAGTGGACTAACCTAGCACAGGAACGGGGCTGTAATGTGTAGCCACTAGACAGCCCTGTAATGTGAATGAAGCCACCAGGCAGCCCCTGTAGTGTGATTGTAGCCACCAGGCGACCTTGTAGTGTGAGTGTAGTCACAATGTAGCCTTGACGTATGAGTGAAGCCAACAGGCAGCATTGTGGTGTGAGTGTTGCCAACAGGCAGCCTTATAATGTGAGTGCAGCAAACAAGGAGCACTGAAATGTGAATATAGCCTCCGGGCAGCACCTTAATGTGAGTGTAGCCACCAGGGAGCCCTGTAATATGAGTGTAGCCACCAGGGAGCCCTGTAATATGAGTGTAGCCACCGGACAGCACTGAAGTTTGTGTATAGCCACAAGGCAACCTTGATGTGTGAATATAGCTACCAGGTAGACCTGTAGTGTGAGTATAGGTACCAGGCAGACCTGTAGTGAGTGTGGCCACCACGCAGCCCTGTAATGCGTGTTTAGCCATCAGGCAGCTCTGGAGTGTGAGTGTAGCCAGAAGGGAGCCCCTGTAGTGTGAGTGTAGCCAAATGGCAGCTCTGGAGTGAGAGTGTAGCCACAAGGGAGCCCTGTAGTGTGAGTATAGCCACGTTGCAGCTCTGGAGTGTGAGTGTAGCCACAAAGGAGACCCTGTAGTGTGAACGTAGCCGACCAGGCAGCCTTGAAGGTTGAGTGTAGCCAAAAGGGAGCCTTGTAACGTGACTGTAGCCACCAAGAACCCTTTAGTGTGAATGTTGCCACCACGCAGCCTTGAAGTAAGAGTAGCCACCAGGGTGCCCTGTAGTCTGAGTGTAGCCTCTAGTAGTGCAATAATCTAGTGTATTACTCTAGTAGTGTAATAATCTAGTAGTGTATTACCCTAGTGGTATATTAACCTAATTGTGTAATAACAAAGAGGTGTAATAATCTAGTTTAATAACCTAATGTGTAATAATCTTTTTTAATAACCTAATGTGTAATATTCTAGTAGTGTAATAACATAGTGGTGTAATAATCTAGTAGTGTAATAACCTAGTGGTGAAATTATTTAGTGATGTAATATTCTAATTGTGTAATAACCTAGTGGTGTAATAATATAGTGGCTTAATAGTTATATATAATTTATAATATTTTAAATAAAATCCTAGTGCTTTAAAAACCTAGCTGTGTAATAAACAAGTAATGAAATATACTAGTAGTGAGACAACCTTGTGGTGTAATAACCTAGTGGTGAAATACCCTAGTGGTCTTAAAACCGAGTTTAGTATTAACTTGGTTTTGTAATTCCCTAGTGGTATAATGCACTAGTTGGGTAATAACCCTAGTGGTGAAAGAACCTTGCGGAGAAATACCCAAGCGGTGTAATAAGCTAGTAGTGTAATAACCTTGTGGAGTAATAACATAATGGTGTAATATCCTAGTGGTGAAATAATCTAGTATTGTAATAATTTAGTGGAGTAATAACCTTGAGGTGTAATAACCAAATGGAGTAGTAGTGAAATAAGCTGGTGGTATAATAACCTAGAGTAGTAATAACCTATTGGATTAATAACCTATTAATGTACTAACCTCGAAGTGCAATAACCTAATTGAGTAGTAACCTAGTGGTGTAATAGCCAAGAGGTGTAGTAAGCTGGAAGTGTAATAACCTAGTGGCATAATAACCAATTGGCGTAATAAGCTAGTTGTGTAATAGCATAGTGATGAAATAACCTAGTGGTGTAAGAACCATGTAGAGTAATAGCCTAGTGGTGTAAGAACCATGTAGAGTAATAGCCTAGTGGTGTAAGAACCATGTAGAGTAATAGCCTAGTGGAGTAAGAACCATGTAGAGTAATAACCTAGTGGTGTAAAAATCATGTAGAGTAATAACCTAGTGGTCACACACAGAGATCACACTAACGTGATGCATCAAATGAACAAATCCACAAGGGCAGTGACGAGGATTCGAACCTGCGTCTGGGAGCATCTCAGACACTGCCTTAATCGACTGAGCTACGACAGGGTAAAATGGGTTGAAACCGAAGTTGTACTGAACTTACTGGATCCCGTAGCCTTTCCGAGGCACAAACCAGGCTTTTACACAATCCCCCCCCCCCCCCTGCACCCGAGCAGAATGGATTTGTTCAACCTAGTGGTGTAATAATCTATTGGTGTAAAATCCTGCTGGTGTAGTAACCTTGTGGTGTAATACCCTAGTGGTGTAATAATCTATTTGCTTAATAACCTAGTGGTTTAAAACCTACTTTTGTAATAAACCAGTGGTGAAATACCCTAGTGGTCTAAAAAACGAGTTTAGTATTATCTTGGTTTTGTGGTATAGTGGTATATATAGTATTATACCCTAGTGGTATAATACACTAGTTGTGTAAGGGTGAGAGGGTGTGTTAGCCGGAGCTCCTAAGTGTAGTTATATTATCATAGCAATATGGAAGTTGTAGTGAGGGACCTGATGACTCTAGTTGGAGCCCTGAAGACAGAGTTGGACTCTTTACGGGAGGAGGTACTACAGCTGAAACGACAACAAGAAGAAACGAAGGAGACCAGTAGTAAAAAGATCTCGTCTTGGAAAGTTGTAAAGTTCAGGGGAAGAAGAAGACTTTGATAAAGCCGCCTACAGACACCCTAAGAACTTCTAATTCATTTGTCATATTGGAGGACGAGTGCTGTGGTGAGACTGCAGATCACGCGAAAGGGAGAGCAATGAAACGCAGGCCCCTCAGAGAGTAAAGGAAGTACCTAAGCGAACTTTAGTTGTGGGAGATTCCCAGATATGATATTTGGATAGAACGTTTTGTGCTAAAGATTGTGAATATCAAATAAATGTATTAAAACTATTTCACACAGATAGATATATTAGACGAGGAGGGGAGTAGCCATATAGGTTAGGGACAATTTGAAATGTAGTCTCAAAGAAAGTTTTCAAAACTGAGCCACATACAGAAACTATTTGGATGGAATTAAACGAAAAAGCAAATAATATTATAATAGGAGTTATATATAGGCCACCAAATTTAGACAGAATGGAAGCAAAGCATCTATGGGATGAAATATCTAGAGCATCTATATCTAACAGTATTTATGTCATGGGTGACTCTAATTTTAGTGGAATAAACTGGTTAAACAAAACAGGGAATAATGAAGCAGAAGATTTTCTAGAATTAATTGACGATTGCTTCTTGCGCAACACATTAAGGAACCAACGCGGGGAAATAATATATTAGATTTAGTGTAAACTAACAGGGAAACACAAATTAAGGACATCGAAATAGGGAGTGAGCTAGGGAACAGTGATCATGAAGAAATCAGGTTTAGCATTGAATGGAATATATCTGTAGGAGAAAATTCTGTTAGTGCCTCACTTTCGAAAAGCTGATTTCAATAGCCTAAGAAATTTTTTGGGTCAAATAGATTGGAAAGTTTTGGGAATAGGGTGTGGGCCTGTCTTGGAGCAAGACGTGAACCCAGCGATAGGTGACGTAAAATGGGTTTTCGATGTGGATTCAAAATATATAACCTATTTAAAAATATTCTAAGCAAAGCCCAGGAATGTAGTATACCATATAAATTGAATAGATTGAATACTAATAATCCAAAGTGGATAACAAAGGATCTGAGGAACCTTATAGGTAAAAAGAGAGCGTGGTACAAAAAGGATTAAGAATTGGGAAGTCAGTTTAGAACAGGAATTCGTACAACTGGTTAGAAATACTAAAAAAGAGATAAAGAAAGCAAAAAGAAACTTTGAAGTTCGCATAGCAGAGCAAGCGAAGACAAATCCTAAAGGGTTTTTCCAGCTATACCGGTTGTATAGCTGGTTTTTCCAGCTATACCGGTTGTATAGCTGGAAAGGGTTTTTCCAGCTATACATGTTGTGTGTCACTATTAAGCTGTACAAGCAGCTGTCATACATGCTGGACATGCAGTGTATCACAGTTAAGCCGTACAAGCAGCTGTTATTCATGCAGAACATACAGTGTCACTGTTAAGCCGTAAAAGCAGGTATCATACATGCTGGACATGCAGTGATTCCCTGCATGTATGACAGTAGATGTCATAAATGCAGGAAATGCAGTGTATAACTGTTAAGCTGTACATGCAGCTGCCATACATGCTCGACATGCAGTGTATCACTGCTAAGCCGTACAAGCAGGTGTCATAAGTGCAGGACATACAGTGTGTCACTGTTAAGCCGTACAAGCAGGTGTCATACAAGCAGGACATACAGTGTGTCACTGTTAAGCCGTACAAGCAGCTATCATACATGCAGTGTGTCACTGTGAAGCTGTCATACATGCAGTATATCGTTAAGCTGTATATGCAAGATATACAGTGTGCCACTATTAAGCTGTAATAGCAGCTGTCATTCATGTAGGACAAACAGTACGTGTGTCCCTATTAAGCTGTACAATCAGCTACTATACATACAGGAGAGGCAGTGTTTCACTCATAAGCTATACAGATAGCTGTCATACATACAGATAATTAATTCCAAGGGAGTTAAGTGTCCAATGACTTAAATGATCAACATGAAACATAATATTATACCAGACTTTCACACATCAATTCTCTAATGTTTGTGATGACATTTAAATTAGACATTGAGAAAATAATGTAGTAATTTAGTGACCATATTTCAACACATCCTACTGTTCATTGCCTTTGCTGGTCTTACCTGGTTTTTGACTGGTTACATAAGTCGATGAACTCAGATATATCAATCAGACCAAATGTGTCCTCCAATTTATTAATTGACGAAAACCTGAAAAACAAAAGAACAAAACATTATTGAATAATAATTTCTTCCAAACCAACCATAAAGATTTGTTGCTCTTTTGAAATCCCTAATCCAAACACTGTAATGTCATATTTCTTGAAATATTAAGATAAATTTGTTTTGTCCATCACATTGATGAAGACTGGTGCGGGCGAATAGTTTCCTCATGAACCTGGAGAACAGCAGGAAGTTGCTTTAGTACAACCGCCATCAACTGTAGATCAGTCAGGTTCGTATATGACTATTACATTTCCAAGGCCAAGAAGAGAGACGGAGTTAAGATCAAACACCCGACAACAGCACTGCCAAGTGTTAGGTTCAGATAATCTTACACCAGCACCAGAGCTTTAGTTTGAGGCTCTAGTGTGCGTGTAGCCACCAGGCAGCCCTATAGTGTGAGTGAAGCCGCCAGGCAGCCCTATAGTGTGAGTGTAACCACCAGGCAGCCCTATAGTGTGAGTGTAACCACCAGGCAGCCCTGTAATGTGAGTGTAGCCGCCAGGCAGCCCTATAGTGTGGGTGTAGCCACCAGGCAGCCCTATAGTATGAGTGCAGCAACCAAGCAGCCCTGTAATGTGAGTGTAGCCACCAGGCAGCCCAATAGTGTGAGTGTAACCACCAGGCAGTCCTGTAATGTGAGTGTAGCCACCCGGCAGCCCTGTAGTGTGAGTGTGGCCACCAGACAGCCCTGTAATGTGAGTGTAGCCACCAGGCAGCCCTGCAGTGAGAGTGTAGCCAACAGGCAGCACTATAGTGTGAGTTTAGCCACCAGGTAGCCCTATAGTGTGAGTGTAGCCACCAGGCAGCCCTATAGTGTGAGTGTAGCTATCAGGCAGCCCCTATAGTGTGAGTGTAGCTACCAGGCAGCACTATAGTGTGAGTGTAACCACCAGGCAGCCCTATAATGTGCGTGTAGCCACCAGGCAGCCCTATAGTGTGGGTGTAGCCGCCAGGCTGCCCTATAGTGTAAGTGTAGCCACCAGGCAGCCCAATACTGTGCGTGTAGCCACCAGGCAGCCCTATAGTCTGCGTGTAGCCGCCAGGCAGCCCTGTAATGTGAGTGTAGCCAACAGGCAGCCCAATAGTGTGAGTGTAACCACCAAGCAGCCCTGTAATGTGAGTGTAGCCACCCGGCAGCCCTGTAGTGTGAGAGTAGCTACCAGGCAGCCCTGTAGTGTGAGTGTAGCCACCAGGCAGCCCTGTAATGTGAGTGTAGCCACCAGGCAGCCCTGTAGTGAGAGTGTAGCCACCAGGCAGCCCTATAGTGTGAGTGTAGCCACCAGGGAGCCCTATAGTGTGAGTGTAGCCACCAGGCAGCCCTATAGTGTGAGTGTAGCCATCGGGCAGCCCCTATAGTGTGAGTGTAGCCACCAGGCAGCCCTGTAGTGTGAGTGTAGCCACCAGGCTGCCTTGTAATGTGAGTGTAGCCACCAGGCACCCTGTAGTGTGAATGTAGCCACCACACAGCCCTGTAGTGTGATTGTAGCCACCAGGCAGCCCTGTAGTGTGAATGTAGCAACCAGGCAGCCCTGTAGTGTGATTGTAGCCACCATGCACCCTGTAGTGTGAATGTAGCCACCGGATAGCCAAATAGTATGATTGTAACCAGCATGCTCAACTTACTTTGTTCCAATTTGTGCTAAAGCCATAGACTGAGCAGTGTTCACCGTAACATTGATGGGGAATGTTTGTGAACATTGTTCTTCGAGTGACTTAGTGGGGACAAGCAGGAGAAACCTTGTGTGTGGTCGCTCTTGGCACAACTTCCGCAGGGTTGTAGTCTTGCCTGCTCCTGCAAAGGCGTCGATCTTCACAACCTGGACAATAATTATAACATTATTCACAAACTGGACAACCATCTTTAATGTCATTGACAATTAGCATATCTATTATTCTAGGTTTCAGACCCTAGACAACAAATTAAAAATATAATTCATAACCTGAACCACCAGTTATAACATAATTCACAGCCTTACAACAATTATAACATCCTCAAAGTTCAGGCAATTATTATATCATCATTCACAACCTTGACAACAATAATACAGTCATTCACAACATGGACGGGAAATATAACATCCATTGAAACCTGGACAACAATTATGACATCATTCACAACATGACAATTATTTTAGCATCATTCACAACCTGACAACAATTATCTGCTTGATTATAATATTACCTGCTTGCAGGCGATGAGTCACAATAACGTGGCTGAAGTATGTTGACCAGACCACACACTAGAAGTTGAAGGGACGACGACGTTTCGGTCCGTCCTGGACCATTCTCAATCGACTTGAGAATGGTCCAGAACGGACCGAAACGTCGTCGTCCCTTCAACTTCTAGTGTGTGGTCTGGTCAACATTACCTGCTTGAATTATATCATTCTTCACAATCTGGACAACAATTATAACATTCTTCTCAACCCGGTACTGTAACTGTACAACCCGGTGTTTACTGTAAGTACACACGTAGTGACGTTACTTATATGACTGTCTTCTGTAAGTTCACAAGTAGTAACGTTACTTATATGACCGACAGTAAAAACACACATTGCGAAGTTACTTACATGACTAGCTGTAGGAACACACATTGCGAAGTTACTTTCATGAATGGATCTAAGTACACACGGAATGATGCTAATTACTTGAATGGCTTTTGTAAGTGCACACGTAGTGACGTTACTTACATGACTGGCTGTAAGTACATACATTATGGCGTTACTTACATGACTGTCTTCAGTAAGTACACACACATTGTTACGTTACTTACATTACTGGCAGAAAGTGCAAACTAAAGGACGTTACTTACATGATTAGCTTTTATTTTATGATTGATGATTCTTAGTTGTTCTTGAGTAAGATGAAGAGTCTCGCTGTGGATGACCTTCTGTGTTCTATGTTGACCTGACGCCACCTGCTGCCGCTGTTGACCCACAGACACCTGCTGCCGCTGTTGACCCACAGACACCCGCTGCCGCTGTTGACCCACATACACCTGCTGCCCCTGTTGACCCACAGACACCTGCTGCCGCTGTTGACCCACAGACACCTGCTGCCGCTGTTGACCCTCAGACACCTGCTGCCGCTGTTGACCCACAGACACCTGCTGCCGCTGTTGACCCACAGACACCCGCTGCCGCTGTTGACCCACATACACCTGCTGCCTCTGTTGACCCACAGACACCTGCTGCCGCTGTTGACCCACAGACACCCGCTGCCGCTGTTGACCCACAGACACCTGCTGCCGCTGTTGACCCTCAGACACCTGCTGCCCCTGTTGACCCTCAGACACCTGCTGCCGCTGTTGACCCTCAGACACCTGCTGCCCCTGTTGACCCTCAGACACCTGCTGCCGCTGTTGACCCACAGACACCTGCTGCCGCTGTTGACCCTCAGACACCTGCCGCTGTTGACCCACAGACACCTGCTGCCGCTGTTGACCCACAGACACCTGCCGCTGTTGACCTACAGACACCTGCTGCCACTGTTGACCCACAGACACCTGCTGCCGCTGTTGACCCTCAGACACCCGCTGCCGCTTTTGACCCACAGACACCTGCTGGAGCTGTCGACCTTCAGACACCCGCTGCCGCTTTTGACCCACAGGCACCTGCTGCTGCTGTTGACCCACAGACACCTGCTGGAGCTGTTGACCCACAGACACCTGCTGCCGCTGTTGATCCTCAGACACCTGCTGCTGCTGTTGACCCTCAGACACCTGCTGCCTCTGTTGACCCACAGGCACCTGCTGGAACTGTTGACCCACAGACACCTGCTGGAGCTGGTGACCCTCAGACACCTGCTGCAGCTGTTGACCCACAGACACCTGCTGCAGCTGTTGACCCACAGGCACCTGCTGGAGCAGGTGACCCTCAGACACCTGCTGCCACTGTTGACCCACAGACACCTGCTGCAGCTGTTGACCCCCAATCACCTGCTGTAGGTCTTCGTGATAATTTATTCCTGCAGTTCTTCATCTGTTCTCATACAGGTGTAGTGTATAATTCACCATGTAGTAGTACCTGTAAGTAAATCATAGAGGTAGTATATAATACACCATGTGGTAGTTCCTCTAAGATTATCATAGAGAAATTGTATAATACAACAGGTTGAAGTAGCTCTAATGTTATCATAGTGAAAGAGAATAATACACCTGGTGGTGGAACCTGTATGGCTTTTCATAGTGGTAGTGCATAATGCACTAGGTGGTAGTACTTGTAATGTTATCAAAGAGGTAGTGTATAATACACCATACAGAAGTTAGTACCTGTAAGGCTATCATAGCGGTAGCGTATAATACACTAGGTTGTAGTACCTGTAAGTTATCATAGAGGTAGAGTTTAATACTCCAGGTGGTGGTACTTATCGGAAAAACAACCCCATTTATTAACTTTCAATACATTTGACAAATATTCTTCCTGTTTATTTACTACTAACAAGATAACTCAAAGAAAACGAGATTGCCGTGGATTTTTCCCTCAGAAGAACACGAGGAAATCATTGCAATATGTCACCATTAACCTCACCAGCTAATAATATCGTGAATTCTTCTTAAAACATCAGTCTCTGGACTGTAAACATCATAAAAATATTTCCCTTGAACGAACTTAAATTAACTATAATTACTAAAATTGATTAATTATTAACCCTCTTTCTACTTCTTGATAAAACACCATCTGATGTTCACACCAATGTGGAAGACTCACTGCTATGACGCTACTTGTTACAAAAGTCCCTAGACTCTACTTTGTCGGACACTCAACCTGTTAGAACTGTCCCAAGTCCGGACCTGTTACAACTTATTCCATCTGTTACGTCAGATTTCTGTGACGCTCAACTTGACACGTCAGGTCGTTCTGATGTTACACTCTGTACGTCAGGTAACTGTGACGCTACACTTCGTACGTCTGGTTATTTTGACGCAACACTTGGTACATCAGGTATATGTGACGCTACACTTCGAACTTGAGGTCACTTTGACGCTACACTTGGTACGTCAGGTCATTTTGACGCAACAATTGGTACGTCAGGTCATTGTGACGCAACAATTAGTACGTTAGGTCATTGTGACGCAACACTTGGTACGTCAGGTCATTGTTACACTACATTGGTACATAAGGCCATTGTGACGCTACACATGGTACGTCAGGTCACTGTGACGCTACACTTGGTACGTCATGTCATTGTGACACTACACTTGGTACGTCATGTCATTGTGACACTACACTTGGTACGTCAGGTCATTGTGACACTACACTTGGAACGTCAGGTCACTGTGGCGCTACACTTGGTACGTCATGTCATAGTGACACTACACTTGGTACGTCAGGTCATTGTGACACTACACTTGGTACGTCAGGTCATTGTGACACTACACTTGGTACGTCAGGTCATTGTGACACTACGCTTGGTACGTCAGGTCATTGTGACACTACGCTTGGTACGTCAGGTCACTGTGACGTTACACTTAGTACGTCAGGACATTGTGACGATACACTTGGTACGTCAGGTCATTGTGACATTACATTGGTACGTCAGGTCACTGTGACGCTACACTTCGAACGTCAGGTAACTGTGACGCTACACTTGGTACGTCAGGTCAATGTGACGCAACACCTGGAACGTCAGGTCATTGTGAAACGACAATTTGTCAGGTAACTGTGACGCTACACTGGGTGCATCAGGTCACTCTGACACCTGACGTTGTGTGATAGGTCATTGGTTCGTCAGGTCACTGTGACGCTACTCTTCGTACGTCAGATTACTGTGACACTACACATTGTACTTCAGGTTTCTTTGACACTAACCAAGTACGCAGATCTACCCAGTGCCCAGATCATCCCGGTTCCCAGACTAACCCAGTGACCAGATCAACACAGTGCTCAGATCATCCCGGTTCCCAGTCTAACTCAGTACCCAGATCAACACAGTGCTCAGATCATCCTGGTTTCCAGACTAACCCAATGCTAAGACAACCCAGTGCCAAGACAATCCAGTGCCAAGATCAACCCAAGACCCCAGATCAGCCCAGTGCCCAGATCAACCCAGTGCTCAGAGTAACTCAATGCCCATATCAACCCATTGCTCATATCAACCCAATTCCGATATCAACCTAGTACCCAAATTAGCCCAGTTCCCTAATCAAACCAGCACCTAGATCAACCTGGTGCCCGGATCGATCAAGTGCCCAGATCAACCTGGTACCCGGATCAACCAAGTGCTTGGTAAGACGGGCATCATTAATCTAATGTCGATACATCCGTGCTGGATCCCACCCTATGTCAACACAACCTGGAAACATGCCTGGGAATTGAATATTTTACGTCATTAACATAGTGCCAGAGTTTCCACCAACTTGATGGTGGTGACAATGGGAGCCGACCACTTTATAGTTAGATAATAAAGCAGACCCAATCCGACTGTGTTGGACATATACACCTCGGTAATCACTTTACAAAACTGGGTGAGGCTTTGCAAGCGTATTGCCTTTGACATTGGACAGACATCTCTCTCTTTTTTGTATTTAGATTACAAAGGTCACATAATAGTGGAATTCCAGAGACTCTTCTGGTCCCATACCACCAAGTTCGTGAGGGTCACCTTGCTATCTGACATTCTTTTAAAGGGGCAATTCGACAAACCTCATTGCATCTATATAACGTTTCTTATATATTATCCAGAAGAGATTACTATTGTTGCTACTATTGTGATCATTTATACTTTTTATCGTGAAACTTCTCACCACAAGAATGACCCGAACATAATATTAATAGTTAACTCACCTTGTTGGAAAACAGAAGTGATCTGTGCAGTAAATCAGAAGGGAAGCTAAGCAGTAGAAGGCCTCTGTGACATCAACATAAGTGAGGGGAGAGTGAGGGTGAAGCAGCAGGTGGACCGCCCCCTCCACGTCCCACACGTCCTCCGACACTGCCAATATCAAATCATTGCTAATACACTTCCCTCACATTATACGGAATAGGTGAATTATGGAGTATATTTCCTTGTCGATATTCAATTAACATTTCCACCTGTATAACATTTATTGTTGCTTATCAGCAAGGATGAGTAAACAGCCTGGCTGTGGAAAGTATTGGCTATCTAAAAACAATAAAAAAAAGCATCTTCCTACTTGGCCCATACGTGACACCTCCTATTTATACTCAACCTAACTCAGTTCGATACATACAGAAATCACTATTCCGTGATATATCAAATGAATAAATTTGATCATAATTATAATGGGTACCACAATCCACAATCAAGGTAAGGATAACACGATCAATGGGATGAGAACGCGAACTAAGGGCAGGAAAACATGATCAAGAGGAGGATATCATGATCAATGGGATGAGAACACGTGCTAAGGGAAGGAGAACACGATCAAGGGGAGGGTAACACGTGCTATGGGGTTTAGAACACAATCATGGGGAGGATAACACGATCAATGGAATGAGAACGCGAAATAGGGGGAGGAGAACACGATCAAGTGGAGGGGAACACGATCTATGGGATTAAAACACGAGCTAGGGGGTGAAGACCAAGAGGAAATGGAGGAAAGCCGGATCAAGAGAAGGAGAACAGGATCGGATCAAAGGGAACTTTGGCAATGAGAGGTGAAGCTAAGCAGTAGAAGGCCTCTGTGACATCAACATAAGTGAGGGGAGAGTGAGGGTGAAGCAGCAGGTGGACCGCCCCCTCCACGTCCTCCGACACTGCCAACATCAAATCATTGCTAATACACTTCCCTCACATTATACGGAATAGGTGAATTATGGAGTATATTTCCTTGTCGATATTCAATTAACATTTCCACCTGTATAACATTTATTGTTGCTTATCAGCAAGGATGAGTAAACAGCCTGGCTGTGGAAAGTATTGGCTATCTAAAAACAATAAAAAAAAGCATCTTCCTACTTGGCCCATACGTGACTCCTCCTATTTATACTCAACCTAACTCAGTTCGATACATACAGAAATCACTATTCCGTGATATATCAAATGAATAAATTTGACCATAATTATAATGGATACCACAATCCACAATCAAGGTAAGGATAACACGATCAATGGGATGAGAACGCGAACTAAGGGCAGGAAAACATGATCAAGAGGAGGATATCATGATCAATGGGATGAGAACACGTGCTAAGGGAAGGAGAACACGATCAAGGGGAGGGTAACACGTGCTATGGGGTTTAGAACACAATCATGGGGAGGATAACACGATCAATGGAATGAGAACGCGAAATAGGGGGAGGAGAACACGATCAAGTGGAGGGGAACACGATCTATGGGATTAAAACACGAGCTAGGGGGTGAAGACCAAGAGGAAATGGAGGAAAGCCGGATCAAGAGAAGGAGAACAGGATCGGATCAAAGGGAACTTTGGCAATGAGAGGTGAACAAGAGCAAGAGGAAGAGTACAGTATCAGTGCTACGAGAACCGGAAGAAGAGGAGGAGAACTGCAGAAAGGAAAGGCGAACTGGAGAATGGGGAGGAGAACAGAAGCAAGGGGAGGAAAACAGATGCAAGGGAAATAGAACAGAAACGGAACAACTAGAACTGGGGCAACGGGAGGAGAACAAGAGGAAATGTAGGAAATCCGGAGCCAGGGAAGGAGAACAGGATCAGGACAACGAGAAGGTGAGCTGAGAGGAGGGCAATGAGAGATGAACAAGAGCAAAGGAGGAGAACAGTATTAGTACGAGAACGGGAGAAAGAAAAGGACAACAGAAGAAAGGAGAGGAGAACAGAAGCTAAGGGAGGAAATCAGAAGCAAGGGAAGGAGAACGGAAGCAATGGATAGTGAACAGAACAGCTAAAACAGAAAAAATGGGAGTAGAACAGGAACAGGTGGAGTATAGCAATAGCATAGGAGGAGAAGAATAACAGTTGGAGGAGAACAGAAGAAAGGGAAGGAGAGCAGGACATAGTGGGAGGGAGAACAGAAGGAAGGGAAGGAGAACAGGAGAACAGGAGAAAGGGGAGGAAAACATGAGCAATTGAAGGTGAACACGAGCTATGGAAGAACAGGATAAAAGTGAGAACACGAACAACTAGAGGAGAACTGCAGACTTGGGAAGGAGGAGGAAAGAGAACAGGACCAAGTGGAGGAGAACAGGAGCGAGGCAGGAAAATAAATACAATGAGAGGAGAACATGAGCATGGAACACCTACGGAACACAATGAGGGTAGCGACGTGCCAGAGGTTGAAGGGTCTGGGCATGAGCGCCTCCTCCATGTTCTCCAGAGTATTACTTGCCAAGGTGTACAGTCTGTGTCTCTCAAGGACCAACTTGGTGGCTGCTCCAGCGCCTGGCCCCTGCCTGCTTCCCATCATCCTGCAATATTCACAGTACTGTTAGTGATCCTTTACCCTTTCTTCTGGCACCTGCCTGCTGCCCGTCATCCTCCAATATCCACAACACCGTTAGTGATGCTCTATCATGCTGCTAATGTTGTCTCTTACATCTACATCTGTTACATCTAGAAAGGGCAGCTTCCCAGCATTCTCCCTCTCCTACATGAAACTCAACACAGAATTCTGCTCGAAAGCCTCCTTCAGCTGCTGCAGACCTCTGACATCAGGTTCCTGCATTGAATGAAGGAGGCATTCGAGAAGAATTCTGTATTGAGTTTCACGTACGAGATGGAGAATCATGGGACGCTACCCTTCCTAGATGTAACAGCCATGGAAATGAGAACAGGCTTCCACACTGCAGTCTACACTAAGGAAACTAACATAGAAATGTTCCTCAGTGCCAATAGTGACTGCCCAGACAGGTACAAGAGAAGTGTTGTCAATGATTACTTCGACTGTGCTCTCAGCCACAGCTCAGGTTGGAAGGTGAAGTCGATGAAGAACACTGTAGGGTAAGGCAGGTCCTAGTCAACAATGGCTACTCTAACGGTTTTGCTGAAGACGTCATAAAAAGAAAAGTGAAACACCATGCAACCTCTGAAGAGTCAAACACAACACAACACTTGTACCACCTATTAGACTATTTTACAGGAACTTCTTTTCGAAGGCTCATAAAACAGAGGAAAGAGTCCTGAGAGTTATTGTTGATAGGAACGTTAGCCCAACAAACAAAAATAAGAAAATACAATTGATAATTTACTATAAAACCAAAAAAAAAAACCCAATCCCACTCATATACATGTCCAACCCGCGCTTGAAACATTCGAGGGACCCCACCTCCACCACGTTACACGGTAATTGGTTCCACAAATCAACAACCCTGTTACCGAACCAGTATTTACCCAAGTCTTTCCTAAATCTAAATTTATCCAATTAATACCCATTGTTTCGTGTTCTGTCTTGTGTTGATACTTTTAATAGCCCATTAATATCCCCTTTGTTGTGTCCATTCATCCACTTGTAAACCTCTATTATGTCACCCCTAACTCTTCGCCTTTCCAGTAATTGCAACTTAAGCTTTGTTAATCTTTCTTCATATGAAAGATTTCTAATTTGGGGAATTAACTTAGTCATCCTACGCTGGACACGTTCAAGTGAATTTATATCCATTCCATAGTACGGCGACCAAAACTGAGTTCCATAATCTAAATGGGGCCTAACCAGAGCAAGATATAACTGAAGAACCTCACCAAAGGATCTATCCTTTCCCTAATCTTTATTTGATATAACTGATAAAACCCTGTAGGATTTGTTTTTGCGTGCCCTGCAATACGATCTTCATGGTCTCTTTTTGCCATCCTTATCTCTATTTAAACTTTTCTAACCAATGGAATGAATTCTTGTTCTAAACTGCCTTCTCTATTTTAAGTCCTTTTGTAACAAGCTCTCTTTCTTCCTGTAAGGTTCTTCAGGTCATTTACTATCCATTTCGGGTCATTATTATTCGATCTATTGAATTTGTATTGTGTACTACGTTCCTGTGCTTTCTTATAATATTTGTATGTAAGTTATAATTTGATTCCACATCGAAATTCCCTTTTAACATCACCCATTGCAATGTTCACCTCTCGCTCCAGGACCAGCCCAATAGATTTTCCAATCTATTTCATCCAAAAAATTCCTAAGGCCATTTAAGTAAGCTTTATGGAATTTTTATAAGGATAGTTTTAAGAAGCCGCATCCTGCTGCCAGTCTGGAATTTTATATAGGTAGCATGATTAAAGTGGATGATTTTAAGGGATATCAATTAGGTATTTATTCAATAATCGGAGAGACGTTGGTGTGTCTGCGTGTGTATTCATCTAGTTTCACCTAGTTTTGCTTGCGGGGATTGAGCTCTGCTCTTTCGGCCCGCCTCTCAACTGTCAATAAACTGTTTCCACTAATTTCGTTTTCTTTCTTTTTACCACACCACACACACGCAGCCCAGGAAGCAGCCCGTGACAGCTGACTAACTCCCAGGTACCTATTTACTGCTAGGTAACAGGGGCATAGGGTGAAAGAGCATTGTGCTTTTTTCTTGCTTCTTGTGGAGAGGCCTTCTGCAGTTTATTTAAATTTTTAGTGTCAGTTAATGACTGACTTGACATGGGGGGGGGGAATAAATGTGTTTCAGGTTTAACTAATCTATAAGTAGCTATTTGGTATAAACAAGCAATCTTTGAAAATGGTAATACACATGCGATCACTGAAAATATGATTTAATTATAAATAATTGAAAATGGGTATAAATAAATAATCAATGGAATTGGGATTTATAATAAATATTTATTATAAATCCCATTTTCATTGATTTTCATTACATTTTCAAAAACTGGACCATTTGAAAGATGATTAAAACTGGCTGATTATGTCACTCATCTAAAATTAGGGATGACTGGAACCGCGCATCACCGAGGTAACTAAAAATGCCCTGTGTTACAACTGTGCATTGTAGGGGTAACTAAAAAGGGCCCGGACTATGACCGTGTGTCACTTAAAACGACCCAGACTACAATCCTGCCATGAGAAAGCTAAAATGAACTGTTATAGTCTTGGTATCCACTACTGTTATCTTGACACTACTTGGTATCATGACACTACTTATACAGTCTTTCATGGTATTATCCTACTTGATGACACTGGTGATATAGTCTCTCATGGTGTTATCTCACCTGCTGGCACTGGTGATTCAGTCTATCATGGTGTTATCTAAACTGATAACACAGGTGATATAGTCTCTCATGCTGTTATTTTACCTGATGAAATTGGGAATACAACTTCTCGTGATGTTATCTTACCTGATGACACTGGGGATACAGTTTCTCATGGTGTTATTTTAACTGATAACACTGGTGATACAGTCTATCATGGTGTTATCTTACCTTATGACACTGGTAATACAGTCTCTCATGGTGTTATCCTACCTGATGACACTTGGGATTCAGTCTCTCGTGGTGATATATTACCTGATGATACTGGTGATACAGTCTATCGTTGTGTTATCTTACCTGATGACACTGGGGATACAGTCTCTCACGGAAGTAAAACCGTGGCGCTGACAGTGGGTAGACATGATGTGAGTGGTTGGCACCATGTCACTCCTGCAAGTGTGGAAGAGCGGTAAGATGGATGGTACTCTCCATGGCGCCAGTTTCAGTCTATGGTGAATTTTTATCCAGGGGATAAACTGAAATAGTTCAATAGAGAATTAAGACAAACGAATTAACAGTATGACATTATGTAATTACATAACAGTACGTACATTACGTATGTACATTAATGTATCAGTACGAACATTACGTTAATTACGAAAATTTCACATTCTGAATGCAGCAATTTTCCATACTTACATATAATTTCGAAATTCATTTCCTACATAACATGAAAACTTCAATGCACAATTTATGTAATATTTAATTCAGTGTTGTATTACTCACTGTAGGTTTATATTACTCACCACTATAATGTATTACTCAGTGAACGATTACATATATCAACATTATGTTTTATTACTAACTGAAGGGTTGAATTACTCACTGCAGGGTTCTACTACTCACTGCAGGGTTGCATTACTCACTGTAGGGTTGCATTACTCACCGCAGAGTTAAGTATAACTGTGTACCAGTAGCGGCAGACAGTTGCGTCGACAGTCAACAGATGTACTATAGGCACATGTGCAAACACCAGCTCCAGCACCTCTGTGGGCAGGCTGAAATACACAACTTCTGAACACATCCTGCAATAGTTATATGTTTACCGTTTCTGAACACATCCTGCAATAGTTACATGTTCATTACTTTGGAACACATCTGGCAAGATTACATACTGCATCAACCCTGAGGACAGAGTTGGACTCTCTGCGGGAGGAGGTGCGTCAGCTTAAAAAACAACGAGAAGTAACGAAGGAGGAGACCAGCAGTAAAGGGACCTCGTCTTGGAGAGTTGCGAAAGACAGGGGCCTTAAGAAGACTTTGATAAAGCCGCCTTCAAACGCCATAGCAACTTCAAATTCATTTGAAGTTTTGGAGGACGAGTGCTGTGGAGAGACTGTGGATCGCGCAAAAGGGAAAGCAACGAAGAGAAAGGAAGCGCAGGCCCCTCAGAAAGTAAAGGAAGTACCTAAGCAAACATTAGTTGTGGGAGATTCCCAGATAAGGTATTTGGATAGAACGTTTTGTGCTAGAGATAGGGGGAACAGGTTAAGGGTTTGCTATCCCGGAGCTGGCATTGGTGATATTATAAGCAACATGAATGATATTATGGCTGGTAATGGGAACAATCCCATTATTTGCATTAGCGTGGGAGGAAATGATGTTGGTCGAGTCAGGAGTGAGGAACTGATTCAGAGGTATAAAACAGCCATAGAGTTAGTTAGGAGCAAGGGAGGAATCCCGATCATATGTGGCATTCTTCCAAGAAAGGGAGTGGGAAATGAATGGATATCGAGGGCACTTGGTGTCAATTGCCGGCTGGAAAGATATTGCAAATCAAATGCAATATCTTTCATAGACAACTGGGAACACTTCTATGGAAGAAATGAAATGTATGCTCGTGATGGGGTGCATCTATCGAGAGCTGGGGTTGTTGCTGTTGCGAACTCGCTAGAAGAAGTGGTTAGAGGTGTTTGTTTGGGTTTAAACTGTTAGTAGATAGAGGTATGGGAATTGATTTGGAGGTGGAGGTAATAAAAGTATGTGTTTGTGGGAGAAAGGAATTGGCAAAACGATCAGGGAAAGAGAAGGTCCGCAAAATAACAATTCACTTAGGGTATATTACACTAACAGTAGAAGTCTAAGAAATAAAATTAACGAATTAAATGCTCTTGTCTGCACAGAAAAAATAGATATTATTGCACTTACCGAAACGTGGATGAATGTAGAAAATAGAGAACTATTAGCTGAATATCAAATATATGGATTTAAACTATTTCACACAGATAGATATATTAGACGAGGAGGTGGAGTAGCCATATATGTTAGGGACAATTTGAAATGTAGTCTCAAAGAGGGAATCAAAACAGAGCCACACACAGAAACTATTTGGATTGAATTAAACGAAAAAGCTAATAATATTATAATAGGAGTAATATATAGGCCACCAAATTTAGACAGAATGGAAGCAAAGCATCTATGGGATGAAATATCTAGAGCATCTAGATCTAACAGTATTTATGTCATGGGTGACTTTAATTTTAGCGGAATAAACTGGTTGAACAAAACAGGGAATAGTGAAGCAGAAGATTTTCTAGAATTAATTGACGATTGCTTTCTTACGCAACACATTAAGGAACCAACACGGGAAAATAATATTTTAGATTTAGTGTTAACTAACAGGGAAACGCAAATTAATGACATCGAAATAGGGAGTGAGCTAGGGAGCAGTGATCACAAAGAAATCAGATTTAGCATAGAATGGAATAGACCAGTAGGAGAAAATTCTGTTAAAGTGCCAGATTTTCGAAAAGCTGATTTTAATAGCCTAAGAAATTTTTTGGGTCAAATTGATTGGAAAGGCTTGGGTATGGGGTGTGGGCCGGTCTTGGAGCGAGACATGAACCCAGCGATAGGTGACTTAAATGGGGATTTCGATGTGGATTCAATATATAACTTATTTAAGAATATTCTAAACAAAGCACAGGAACGTAGTATACCATACAAATTGAATAGATCGTATACTAATGACCCAAAGTGGATAACAAAGAATTTGAAGAACCTTATAGGTAAAAAGAGAGCTTGGTACAAAAGGATTAAAAATGGGGAGGTCACTTTAGAACAGGAATTCGTACAACTGGTTAGAAATGTTAAAAAAGAGATAAGGAAAGCAAAAAGAAACTATGAAGTTCGCATAGCAGGGCAAGCAAAGACAAATCCTAAAGGGTTTTTTCAGTTATATCGTACTAAGACTAGGGAAAGGATAGGTCCATTAAAAACTGAGACAGGTCAAATAACAGATAGTGATGAAGAGATGAGTAGTATTTTTAATAAATATTTTGTATCTGTATTTACTAAAGAGGAACTTAACAATATGCCTTCAGCCGAACAAGTCTATGTGGGTGGGGACGAGGACAGGTTGACGAGTTTAGCAGTTACCAGGGAGGATGTTCTTAAACAAATAGTAAAACTCAAACCAAACAAATCCCCAGGACCGGATGAAGTGTTTGCTAGGGTGCTTAAAGAATGCAAAGAGGAGCTTTGTGACCCACTGTCAACCATATTTAATAAATCAATAGAGTCAGGCAGAGTGCCAGAGTTTTGGAAAGTTGCTAATGTGATACCAGTTTTTAAGAAAGGAGATAGATCACTTGCGTCTAACTATCGACCAATTAGCCTAACGTCTATTGTGGGAAAGTTACTCGAATCTATAATAGCAAATAAAATTCGTCTTCATCTTGAAAAACATAAATTAATAATTGAGTCGCAACATGGTTTTATAAATGGCCGTTCATGTTTAACAAATTTGTTATCTTTTTATTCTAGCATTGTTGAGGCAGTTGATAGTGGTAAGGATTGCGATGTTGTATACCTTGACTTTAGCAAAGCTTTTGATACAGTGCCACATGAAAGACTGATTAAAAAAATAGAGTCTCATGGTATTGGGGGTGCTATATTAAGCTGGATTAGGGCATGGCTATACCAAAGGAAACAGAGAGTTAGTATAAATGGAATCAAGTCAGAGTGGGAAAATGTTGTAAGTGGAGTGCCTCAAGGCTCTGTCCTGGGACCTCTGTTGTTTATAATATATATAAATGATTTAGATTCAGGTTTGAGTAGTAACATTTGCAAATTTGCCGATGATACGAAAATCGGTAGGGAAATTAATTCGGAGGAGGACTCACTATCACTTCAAGTTGATCTAGATAGGGTTTTGAAATGGTCAAAGGATTGGCAGATGCAGTTTAATGCTGATAAATGTAAAGTTCTGAGGTTAGGTAATGATGATAGAGTTACAAGATACGAGCTAGATGGTGTTGTGATTGCGAAGTCGGATTGCGAAAGGGATCTGGGAGTTATGATTAGTAAGAATTTAAAACAAAAGGATCAATGCATAAATGTTCGTAATAAGGCAAATCGGACACTTGGATTTATTAATCGCAGCGTTAGTAACAAGACACCTGGTGTGGTTCTCAAGCTATATCTTGCTCTAGTTAGGCCCCATTTAGATTATGCAGTTCAGTTTTGGTCGCCATATTATAGAATGGATATAAATTCACTTGAACGTGTCCAGCGTAGGATGACTAAGTTAATTCCCCAAATTAGAAATCTTTCATATGAAGAAAGATTAACAAAGCTTAAGTTGCATTCACTGGAAAGGCGAAGAGTTAGGGGTGACATGATAGAGGTTTACAAGTGGATGAATGGACATAACCGGGGGGATATTAATAGGGTATTAAAAGTATCAACACAGGACAGAACACGAAACAATGGATATAAATTGGATAAGTTTAGATTTAGGAAAGACTTGGGTAAATACTGGTTCAGTAACAGGGTTGTTGATTTGTGGAACCAATTGCCGCGTAACATTGTGGAGGTGGGGTCCCTCGATTGTTTCAAGCACGGGTTGGACAAGTATATGAGTGGGATTGGGTGGTTATAGAATAGGAGCTGCCTCGTATGGGCCAATAGGCCTTCTGCAGTTACCTTTGTTCTTATGTTCTTATGTTCTTATCACAAACACTTACCCAGAGGTAGCAAAAACTACTACAACATGTATATTGGCAGATACATGACAAAAGAGGAACAGATAGCCCACAGGCGAGGAAACCTCCACGATACAACTCTTGCCATTTGAGCGTCAGACCAAATCAGCCCTCCCTCCTCCTTCTTATCTCCCCAACACCTCCCCTGACACCATCGCATTCAAATCCATCTGCTTCATCCCACATTCCAAGGGTCTCCTCATCCCCTCAACCCCCAAAACTCTCCCAGCCCTCATCCTCTCAACCCCCAAAACCTGCCCAGCCATCACCCCTCCTCATTCCTTCTCCTGCCATGTGACCCCCCTACCCTTGCGAGAGGGGGGGGCACATGGTCCCCCCATGGGGGATGGGGGGGACCCTACACCTCTTCCTCCATTTCCCTTTTCCCTCCCTTCTTCCCTAATGACTACTCCTACCCTGAGTTCCCCCTGACTAATAACACCTCCCCCCCTCTCTCACTATCTATGCTCCATCCGCCCCTCTTCCCCCCCCCCCTACCCCCTCTATCCTTCTCCCCCTAACCTCTCAACCTCTCTGACTCTCAACCATACGCTACCTCTCAACCCCTCTATGCCTCTCAGACCCTTCCTAATCTTCAGACCCAGTATTCCCTTCCTACTCCAAACCTACCTAACCAGGCCCTACCCCCAGACCTTCCTACCTACCTCCCTAGATGCCCAGCCCCCATTCGCCCCCCAAGCACCCCCCTCAGACCCCCATTCACCCCCCAGATACTTCTCGGATCCCCCCAGCCCACATTCACCCCCCCCCCCAAACACCCCTCCAGTAACGCCAGGCGATGATGATGAAGATTAAGCCACCCAAAAGGATGCACGGGCATGAATAGCCCGTAAGTGGTGGCCCTTTTAAGCCATTACCAGTATCAAGAGCTGATACTGGAGATCTGTGGAGGTGCGAATGCACCCTGCATGATGGGAGATGTCTCCCTTGTGAATGTGTTAAGATGAAGATGAAGCCACCCAATAGGTGGCACGGGCATGAATTGGTAAGTGGTGGCCCTTTTGAGCCATCACCAGTATCAAGAGCTGATACTGGAGATCTGTGGAGGTGCAAGTGCACTCTGCGTGACGGGAGATGTCTCCCATGAATGTGTCCAAGATGACGATTAAACCATCCAAAAGGTGGCACGGGCATGAATAGCCCGTAAGTGGTGGCCCTTTTGAACCATTACCAGTATCAAGAGCTGATACTGGAGATCTGTGGAGGCGCGACTGCACCCTGCGTGACGGGAGATGTCTCCCGTGGTTCCTAAATCTAAACTTATCCAATTTATACCCATTGTTTCGTGTTCTGTCTTGAGTTGATACTTTTAATACCCTATTAATATCCCCTTTGTTATGTCCATTCATTCACTTGTAAACTTCTATCATGGCACCCCTAACTCTTCGTCTTTCCAGTGAATGCAATTTAAGCTTTATTAATCTTTCTTCATATGAAAGACTTCTAATAATTGGTTCCACGAATCAACAACCTTGTTACCGAACCAGTATTTGCCCAAGTCTTTCCTATATCTATACTTATCCAATTTATACCCATTGTTTCGTGTTCTGTCTTGTGTTGATACTTTTAATACCATATGACCATAAGAACAAAGGTAACTGCAGAAGGCCTATTGGCCCATACGACGCAGCTCCTATTTATAACCACACAATCCTACTCATATACATGTCCAACCCAAGCTTGAAACAATCGAGGGACCCCACCTCCACCATGTTACGCGGCAATTGGATCCACAAATCAACAACCCTGTTACCCAACCAGTATTTACCTAAGTCTTTCCTAAATCTAAAGTTATCCAATTTATATCCATTGTTTCGTGTTCTGTGTTGTGTCGATACTTTTAATACCTTATTAATATCCCCTTTGTTATATCCATTCGTCCACTTGTAAACCTCTATCATGTCACCCCTAACTTCGCCTTTCCAGTGAATGCAACTTAAGCTTTGTTAATCTTTCTTCATATGAAAGATTTCTAATTTGGTGAATTAACTTAGGCATCCTACGCTGGACACGTTCAAGTGAATTTATATCAATTCTATAATACGGCGACCAAAACTGAACTGCATAATCTAAATGGGGCCTAACCAGAGCATGATATAGAAATAATGGAAGGATCATATGTGGCATAGGATCCCAATCATATGTGGCATTCTTTCAAGAAAGGGAGTTGGAAATGAATGGATGTCGAGGGCACTTGGTGTCAATTGCCGGCTGGAAAGATATTGCAAATTTAATGCAATATCTTTCATAGACAACTGGGGACACTTCTATGGAAGAAATGAAATGTATGCTCGGGATGGGGTGCATCTATCGAGGGCTGGGGTTGTTGCTGTTGCGAACTCGTTGGAACCATTTATTAGATGCATTTGTTTGGGTTTAAACTGTTAGTAGATAGTGGTATGGGAATTTATAGGGAGGAAGGAGGTAATAAAAGTATGTGTTTGAGGGAGAAAGGAATTGTCAAAATGATCAGGGAAAGAGAAGGCTCTCAAAATAACAATTCACTTAGGGTATATTACACTAACAGTAGAAGTCTAAGAAATAAAATAAACGAATTAAATGCCCTTGTCTGCACAGAAAAAATAGATATTATCGCGCTTACCGAAACGTGGATGAATGTAGAAAATAAAGAACTATTAGCTGAATATCAAAAAATGGATTTAAACTATTTAAGAACATAAGAACAAAGGTAACTGCAGAAGGCCTATTGGCCCATACGAGGCAGCTCCTATCTATAACCCCCCAATCCCACTCATATACTTGTCCAACCCCCCTTGAAACAATAGAGGGACCCCACCTCCACCACGTTAGACGGTAATTGGTTCCACAAATCAACCTCCCTGTTACCGAACCAGTATTTACCCAAGTCTTTCCTAAATCTAAACTTATCCAATTTATACCCATTGTTTCGTGTTCTGTCTTGTGTTGATACTTTTATTACCCTATTAATATCTCCTTTGTTATGTCCATTCTTCCACTTGTAAACCTCTATCATGTTACCACTAACTCTTCGCCTTTCCAGTGAATGCAATATAAGCTTTGTTAATCTTTCTTCATATGAAAGATTTCTAATTTGGGGAATTAACTTAGTCATCCTACGTTGGACACGGTCAAGTGAATTTATATCCATTCTATAGTATGGCGACCAAAACTGAACTGCATAACCTAAATGGGACCTAACCAGAGCAAGATATAGCTGAAGAACCACACCAGATGTCTTGTTACTAACGCTTCGATTAATAAATCCCAGTGTCCTATTTGCCTTATTATGAACATTCATGCATTGATCCTTTTGTTTTAAATTCTTACTTATCATAACTCCTAGATCCCTTTCGCAATTCGACTTCTCAATCTCAACACCATCTAGCTCGTATCTTGTAACTCTATCATCATTATCACATGAATGATATTATGACAGGAAATGGGAACAAACCCATTATTTGTATTAGTGCAGGGGGTAATGATGTTGGACGAGTTAGGAGTGAGGAACTAATACAGAGATTCAGGACAGCCATTGAATTAGTTAGGAGCAAGGGAGGAATCCCGATCATATGTGGCATTCTTCCAAGAAAGGGAGTGGGAAATGAATGAATGTCAAGGGCACTTGGTGTCAATTGCCGGCTGGAAAGATATTGCAAATCAAATGCAATATCTTTCATAGACAACTGGGAACACTTCTATGGAAGAAATGAAATGTATGCTCGTGATGGGGTGCATCTATCGAGAGCTGGGGTTGTTGCTGTTGCGAACTCGTTGGAAGAAGTGGTTAGAGGTGTTTGTTTGGGTTTAAACTGTTAGTAGATGGGAATTGATTTGGAGGAAGGAGATAATAAAAGTATGTATTTGTGGGAGAAAGGAATTGGCAAAATGATCAGGGAAAGAGAAGGGCCTCAAAATAACAATTCACTTAGGGTATATTACACTAACAGTAGAAGTCTAAGATATAAAATTAACTAATTAAATGCTCTTGTCTGCACAGAAAAAATAGATATTATTGCACTTACCGAAACGTGGATGAATGTAGAAAATAGAGAACTATTAGCTGAATATCAAATAAATGGATTTAAACTATTTCACACAGATAGATATATTAGACGAGGAGGAGGAGTAGCCATATATGTTAGGGACAATTTGTAATGTAGTCTCAAAGAGGGAATCAAAACTAAGCCACACACAGAAACTATTTGGATAGAATTAAACGAAAAAGCAAATAATATTATAATAGGAGTTATATATAGGCCACCAAATTTAGACAGAAAGGAAGCAAAGCATCTATGGGATGAAATATCTAGGGCATCTAGATCTAACAGTAGTTACGTCATGGGTGACTTTAATTTTAGTGGAATAAACTGGTTGAACAAAACAGGGAATAGTGAAGCAGAAGATTTTCTAGAATTAATTGACGATTGCTTTCTTACGCAACACATTAAGGAACCAACACGGGAAAATAATATTTTAGATTTAGTGTTAACTAACAGGGAAACACAAATTAATGACATCGAAATAGGGAATGAGCTAGGGAACAGTGATCACAAAGAAATCAGATTTAGCATAGAATGGAATAGACCTGTAGGAGAAAATTCTGTTAAAGTGCCAGATTTTCGAAAAGCTGATTTTAATAGCCTAAGAAATTTTTTGGGTCAAATTGATTGGAAAGTCTTGGGTATGGGCTGGGGGCCGGTTTTGGAGCGAGACATGAACCCAGCGATAGGTGACATAAATGGGGATTTCGATATGAATTCAATATATAACTTATTTAAGAATATTCTAAACAAAGCACAGGAACGTAGTATACCATACAAATTGAATAGATCGAATACCAATGACCCAAAGTGGATAACAAAGAATTTGAAGAACCTTATAGGTAAAAGGAGAGCTTGGTACAAAAGGATTAAAAATGGGGAGGTCACTTTAGAACAGGAATTCGTACAACTGGTTAGAAATGTTAAAAAAGAGATAAGGAAAGCATAAAGAAACTATGAAGTTCGCATAGCAGGGCAAGCAAAGACAAATCCTAAAGGGTTTTTTCAGTTATATCGTACTAAGACTAGGGAAAGGATAGGTCCATTAAAAACTGAGACAGGTCAAATAACAGATAGTGATAAAGAGATGAGTAGTATTTTTAATAAATATTTTGTATCTGCATTTACTAAAGAGGAACTTAACAATATGCCTTCAGCCGAACAAGTCTATGTGGGTGGGGATGAGGACAGGTTGACGAGTTTAACAGTTACCAGGGAGGATGCTCCTAAACAAATACTAAAACTCAAACCAAACAAATCCCCAGGGCCGGATGAAGTGTTTGCCAGGGTGCTTAAAGAATGCAAAGAGGAGCTTTGTGACCCACTGTCAACCATATTTAATAAATCAATAGAGTCAGGCATATTTAATAAATCAATAGAGTCAGGCCTTAGGATCTGGGGGGTGTTCCAACACAGGCCTTACACCCCAGAACCCTTAAGATGCTTTAGATGTCAGGGATTTGGGCATCATAAAGATGGCTGCCAACGCCCAGTGAGGTGCGGAGTCTGCAGCCAGCCCCATGACACAAAAACATGTATTGATAAATTCAAGGCAAACCACCCTGTTCAGGCAAAATGCCCAAATTGTTCCAAGGCACATCATGCCTGGAACTTGAAATCCCCTGAAAGGCTCAAAAGGCTTCAAACGAACCCCACCACGCCCACAGCGGAGCCGAAACCCCCACCAAAACGAATACCAGCTCCCATGCCCACTAAAACCGCGTGGGGTCTACCCATTCAGGAAGAGGGGGCACACGGCCCTTCACCATCGGCCATGGTGAAGGGTGAGAAGACAGCACAGGACAAAAAAAAAGATGGAGGACACAAGAATCATGTTCAAAGCAGTCGGCCTCCCATTTCATCCAGCAAGCACACTGGGGCCAATAGGAGTAGCAATTCCAGTGCCAAAGTTACCACCGAGAAGGGTCTAAAAGCCACTAGGCCCTCATCCTGCACAACATTAAATAGTGCTCCCACTGAACTGAACGCTCTCTGGCCAATGCTCAAAACTTTAGTCACTGAGTTGATCGAAAGTCTGCTGTCTTCACATGGAATCAAGCAAACCACAGAGACTCGGAAGATAATTGAGCACAACCTCAAAAAATTCGAAGATGTAATATCCACACCGTCAAGACAGCAGGGCAAGAGGCACCCCCATAAAAAGCAGATAGAGTCCAGCTCGTCGGAAAGCGACATTGATGAGGCAATTTCAGGTCCACTAAGAACCTATACCCCAATTGCAACTTCCATGGCGTGTTCATCAGACTCCATGGATACCACGGAATTATCAGCACATTCCAAGAACCTAGAATTCTAAAGATCCTGCAATGGAATGCGCAAGGACTGCGCACTAAATTGCAACACTTGCAATGCATAGCAGCAACCAAAGGCATAGACATCCTGATACTACAGGAGAGCTTGCTTCGAGCCGGATTAGAACCTAAAATCTCAGGCTATCGAGGCTTCTTCCTTCCATGGATCAATGGGCAATCCAGGGGATGTGCAATCTATGTAAAATGTGACCTGATCTCCAAATCCATAACCAGCCCACCCAATTGTGGAGCAGGGACAGAGGTAATGGGAGTCACCATTGAGCTAAGACACGACAAACTTGAAGTGTTCAATGTGTACAGGTCTCCACAAGCCGAAATGGATCTCTCTGTGTTATTTGGACACGCGACAACAACAAACACAATCATTTGTGGAGATTTTAATGCCCATCATCGATTGGCACTGGGCTCGAATAAAACAAATGAAGCCGGCATACACATTACACATCTACTGGACCAGCTTTCAGAAATACAAATCCTAAGTAAGAATGAACCTACCCACATCCAAGGAGGCAGATTAGACCTAACCTTCGTTTCAACCTCTCTAAGAGATGCAGCAACATGGTCAGTTGAGCCCACACTGACAAGCGACCACTATGGGGTCCAAATTGATCTTCAGTTAGACCTACCCACCCCACCTCCGCCGCCATCTGAAGCCTGGAACTTTGCTTTAGCAAACTGGGACCGATTTCAAAACATTTCAGAGTGGCAAAGAAACTATGATCTTCCCGAAGACATTAATCAGGCAGAACAAGAATTTGTCAAAGCGATTCAAAGTGCAGCCAACCACTCAATCCCACTGAAAAAAACAGTCCACCGGACACTATAAAGATCATTGGTACTATTGCGAACGTGTCAAAGAACTCAACCATAGACTCAATAGAACAAGAAAGCTATACAAAAAGCAGCCAAGTGACCGCAACAGGATCTTACTTTGTGAGGTCAAGGAACATAAGAACATAAGAACATAAGAACAAAGGTAACTGCAGAAGGCCTATTGGCCCATACGAGGCAGCTCCTATTCTATAACCACCCAATCCCACTCATATACTTGTCCAACCCGTGCTTGAAACAATCGAGGGACCCCACCTCCACAATGTTACGCGGCAATTGGTTCCACAAATCAACAACCCTGTTACTGAACCAGTATTTACCCAAGTCTTTCCTAAATCTAAACTTATCCAATTTATATCCATTGTTTCGTGTTCTGTCCTGTGTTGATACTTTTAATACCCTATTAATATGTCCATTCATCCACTTGTAAACCTCTATCATGTCACCCCTAACTCTTCGCCTTTCCAGTGAATGCAACTTAAGCTTTGTTAATCTTTCTTCATATGAAAGATTTCTAATTTGGGGAATTAACTTAGTCATCCTACGCTGGACACGTTCAAGTGAATTTATATCCATTCTATAATATGGCGACCAAAACTGAACTGCATAATCTAAATGGGGCCTAACTAGAGCAAGATATAGCTTGAGAACCACACCAGGTGTCATGTACATCGAGAGACCAGACAAATAAAAAAACAAAAGTGGCTGGAATGGTGTTCACACCTGAATGAACACACCTCTCTCGGAGAGATGTGGCAGCAAATTCACCGGGCCAAAGGGAATAAAACACCTAAAGTTCCACACCCCAAGGATCCTCAACAGGAAGCCGAAGTACTGGCAACCAGGTTTGCAGAGAGAGCAGCCAGCAATCAACTTCCACCAGATGTATTAGCAGTACAGACCGGACTAGAGGAAGAAAGGTGGCACAGAATCCTTACAGCATGTGAAGAAGTCTCTGACACTAATGCCCCCTTCACACTGGATGAGCTCAATCGGGCTAAGAAAAACTCCAAGGATACATCCCCTGGAACCGACAAAATAACCTATAAAATGATTAGAAACCTCGGCCCAGAGGGAGACGCTGCATACCTAAGGTTAATTAATTTAGCCTGGACTTCTCAAACTAGACCTTCTGCTTGGAATAGAGCAGACATAGTGCCGATCCCAAAACCCAAAGATCCAGCTAATCCCAGGCCCATCTCTCTCCAAAGCTGTGCAGCCAAGACGGCTGACAGAATGGCACTCAACAGACTGGAGTGGAAAATGCCTAAACTGCACCATGATATGTATGCCTATAGAAGAGGGGTTGGCACAGTGGAATGTATTACAACTCTGTTAGCCCACTTGAATGACAGACCAGGAATGCTGATATTCCTGGACCTCGAAAAAGCCTTTGAACTGGCTAGCGCCTCAGCTATTCTCTGCTGCCTCATTGACAAAGAGGTCAGAGGCAACCTGCTCTCCTGGACCAAAAACTGTCTCATAAACAGAGAAGCAAGAGTAAAACTTCATGGCACAGTCTCTGAGTACAAAAGACATGAAAATGGTACACCGCAAGGAGGTATTCTTAGCCCTCTTCTCTTCAACTGTTTAATGGAAAGAATAATGAGGTTGAAACTCCCACATCACTGCAGGCTGCTAAACTACGCGGACGACTTTGTCATCATCATAAAAGGAAGGGATGCGGCGCGCCTTGCACCCAAATGCTTAGACTGCATCAGTAAAGAGGCAAAACAGATTGGGATCAAACTCAACCCCTCAAAGTCAAAGGCCATGCCCATAAAAATAGCGAAGCCCAACATCCAACTCACAGTACAGGGTCAACCAATAGAATGGGTCGACACCTATCAGTATCTAGGAATCATCCTGGACACACACATGAATTTTAATGCTGAGGTCACATACTTCAGAGAGAGCGAACTGCAGCCCGGACGGCAATCCTCAGGTCGCTAACCTCCCTTTCTGGAGGAGCCAATCTACAAGACCTTCGCACATACTATGTACAGGCAGTCAGATCAGTGATCGATTATGCCGCACCTGCACTCACAAATCTATCACACCAACAGTGGAAAAAGCTTGAAGTTGCCCAAAACAATGCTATGAGAGCTGCACTGGGAGCCCCCATGTGGACCAGGCTTGAAACTCTTAGACTGGAGACGGGTTTGCCCTCTCTACAAGAAAGAATATCACAAAGGACAGCTACAATTATCAGTAAGATAATTATTTCTTCTGATCCAATCCCAGTACGGCAGGCCTTGGTGGTTGGACTAGGCCAAAACAATGGAAACTCTTGGGTTGCAAGAGCAGGAAAAGTCCTAAACAGACTACATTTAAAAAACATGATTCTTGATAGAGAGGGTGATCATCCACACCCAAATTACACTCCTTCCGCGCCGTGGGAAGAGCCTACTTTCAAAATAGTAATAGAAAGTGATTAATGAATGAAAATTCATAGGCAGCCAATGAAAAAGGCTGCCTATGATCCGACAATCCTAAGGCGCATAATAGAAGAGCAAATGTATAGCATAGCAGTAGCAGGAGCCACCCACATCTTCACAGACGGATCGGTGGACACAGAAAATGAGAGTGCTGGCGCTGCTCTTTGCACGACCAGCGTTCAGGCATACTGGAGACTGGGAGGACTAGTATCATCAACCCAAACTGAGCTGTTTGCCATACAACAGGCATTCGCATATGTGATTGCACAAAACACTCAAAATGCAATCATACACACAGACTCAAAAACTGCACTTCAAATACTAGGACAAAAACAGTGGAAAGATAATGTGGAAATAATTACCACCATTTTGTATCAAGGAGCTGTAACTTTAAACTGGATCCATAACTTTAAACTGGATCCCATCCCATATTGGAATCCCATTAAATGAAAAAGCTGATGAAATTGCTAAATTGGCAACTCGTCATCCAGTGATACATAAAACAATTCAACCCAGCCTAGAGAACATAAAAAACATCATCACCAAAAAACTCTCACATCTCAACAAAGCCTACCTGCACCAGAGAATAGCTGAAGGTTCGCCATCTGCAACATGGTATCTTCAGGCAACCAAATTAGAAAGGTTAAATATCCCAAAAGGAATCCACAGGGAAATAGCAGTTAGGCTATATAGACTACGTCTAGGTTACAGATGCAACTGGGAGATTGGTGAACCCCGACAGAGAGAGTGCATCTTCTGCCAAACTGTCACAGAAAAGCCATTACTTCACTATCTTCTGGAATGTGAAGCAACCAATGACCTTAGAAGAGCTTTAAGAGTTCCTGAATCATGCAGTGGCCACCCTGAAGCCATCAACACAGCCACTCTCCTGGTCAACAAAGGTGTCCAGCAGCTGGACACCCTCATAAAGACTGTGAAGCAGTATCCTCCCCCACGATAACAGCTTGATGGTTAAATGCAACCTCAGAACACTGAGAAAAAAAAATTGTACCACTTACGGGCTATTCATGCCCGTGCCACCTCTTGGGTGGCTTAATCTTTATCAATCAATCAATCAATCAGGCAGAGTGCCAGAGTTTTGGAAAGTTGCTAATGTGATACCAGTTTTTAAGAAACGAGATAGATCACTTGCGTCTAACTATCGACCAATTAGCCTAACGTCTATTGTGGGAAAGTTACTCGAATCTATAATAGCAAATAAAATATTTCTTCATCTTGAAAAACATAAATTAATAATTGAGTCGCAACATGGTTTTATAAATGGCCGTTCATGTTTAACAAATTTGTTATCTTTTTATTCTAGCATTGTTGAGGCAGTTGATAGTGGTAAGGATTGCGATGTAGTGTCCCTTGACTTTAGCAAAGCTTTTGATGCAGTGCCACATGAAAGACTGATTAAAAAGATAGTCTCATGGTATTGGGGGTGCTATATTAAGCTGTATTAGGGCATGGCTATACCAAAGGAAACAGAGAGTTAGTATAAATGGAGTCAAGTCAGAGTGGGAAAATGTTGTAAGTGGGGTGCCTCAGGGCTCTGTCCTGGGACCTCTGTTGTTTATAATATATATAAATGATTTAGATTCAGGTTTGATTAGCAACATTTGAAAATTTGCTGATGATACGAAAATCGGTAGGGAAATTAATTCGGAGGACTCACTATCACTTCAAGTTGATCTAGATAGGGTTTTGAAATGGTCGAAGGATTGGCAGATGCAGTTTAATGCTGATAAATGTAAAGTTCTGAGGTTAGGTAATGGTGATAGGGTTACAAGATACGAGCTAGGTGGTGTTGAGATTGCGAAGTCGAATTGCGAAAGGGATCTGGGAGTTATGATTAGTAAGAATTTAAAACAAAAGGATCAATGCATAAATGTTCGTAATAAGGCAAATCGGACACTTGGATTTATTAATCGTAGCGTTAGTAACAAGACATCTGGTGTGGTTCTCAATCTATATCTTGCTCTAGTTAGGCCCCATTTAGATTATGCAGTTCAGTTTTGGTCGCCATATTATAGAATGGATATAAATTCACTTGAACGTGTCCAGCGTAGGATGACTAAGTTAATTCCCCAAATTAGAAATCTTTCATATGAAGAAAGATTAACAAAGCTTAAGTTGCAATCACTGGAAAGGCGAAGAGTTAGGGGTGACATGATAGAGGTTTACAAGTGGGTGAATGGACATAACAAAGGGGATATTAATAGGGTATTAAAAGCATCAACACAAGACAGAACACGAAACAATAAGTATAAATTGGATAAGTTTAGATTTAGGAAAGACTTGGGTAAATACTGGTTCAGTAACAGGGTTGTTGATTTGTGGAACCAATTGCCGCGTAACATTGTGGAGGTGGGGTCCCTCGATTGTTTCAAGCGAGGGTTGGACAAGTATATGAGTGGGATGGGGAGGTTAAAGATAGGAGCTGCCTCGTATGGGCCAATAGGCCTTCTGCAGTTATCTTTGTTCTTATGTTCTTATATTCTTATGTTCTATATCTTGCTCTGGTTAGGCCCCATTTAGATTATGCAGTTCAGTTTTGGTCGCCGTATTATAGAATGGATATAAATTCACTTGAACGTGTCCAACGTAGGATGACTAAGTTAATTCCCCAAATTAGAAATCTTTCATATGAAGCTTTCATAATCTTTCATATTAACAAAGCTTAAGTTGCATTCACTGAAAAGGCAAAGAGTTAGGGGTGACATGACAGAGGTTTACAAGTGGGTGAATGGACATAACATGGGGGATATTAATAGGGTATTAAAAATATCAACACAAGACAGAACACGAAACAGTGGGTATAAATTGGATAAGTTAGATTTAGGAAAGACTTGGGTAAATACTGGTTCAGTAACAGGGTGGTTGATTTGTGGAACCAATTGCCGCGTAACGTGGTGGAGGTGGGGTCCCTCTATTGTTTCAAGCACGGGTTGGACAAGTATATGAATCGGATTGGGTGGCTATAGATAGAAGCTGCCTCGTATGGGCCAATAGGCCTTCTTCAGTTACCTTTGTTCTTATGTTCTTAAGCTGCATTCACTGGAAAGGCGAAGAGTTAGGGGTGACATGATAGAGGTTTACAAGTGGGTGAAAGGACATAACAAATGGGATATTAATATGGTATTAAAAGTATCAACACAAGACAGAACACGAAACAGTGGGTATAAATTGGATAAGTTTAGATTTAGGAAAGACTTGGGTAAATACTGGTTCTCTAAATACTTAATGTTTAAACTGTTAGTAGATAGTGGTATGGGAATTGATTTGGAGGAAGGAGGTAATAAAAGTATGTGTTCGTGGGAGAAAAGAATTGGCAAAATGAACAGGGAAAGAAAACATAAGAACATAAGAAGAAAGGCAACTGCAGAAGGCCTATTGGCCCATACGAGGCAGCTCCTATTTATAACCACCCAATCCCACTCATATACTTGTCCAACCCGCGCTTTAAACAATCGAGGGACCCCTCTTCCAGCACGTTACGCGGTAATTGGTTCCACAAATCAACAACCCTGTTAATGAACCAGTATTTACCCAAGTCTTTCCTAAATCTAAACTTATCCAATTTATACCCATAGTTTCGTGTTCTGTCTTGTGTTGACACTTTTAATACCCTATTAATATCCCCTTTGTTATCTCCATTCACCCACTTGTAAACCTCTATCATGTCACCAGTAGAAAGGGGCCTCAAAATAACAGTTCACTTAGGGTATATTACACTAACAGTAGAAGTCTAAGAAATAAAATTAACGAATTAAATGCTCTTGTCTGCACACAAAAAATAGATATTATTGCACTTACCGAAAAGTGGATGAATGTAGAAAATAGAGAACTATTAGCTGAATATCAAATAAATGGATTTAAACTATTTCACACAGATAGATATATTAGACGAGAAGGGGGAGTAGCCATATATGTTCGGGACAATTTGAAATGTAGTCTTAAAGAGGGAATCAAAACTGAGCCACACACAGAAACTATTTGGATAGACTTAAACGAAAAAGCAAATAATATTATAATAGGAGTTATATATAGGCCACCAAATTTAGACAGAATGGAAACAAAGCATCTATGGGTTGAAATATCTAGAGCATCTAGATCTAACAGTATTTATGTCATGGGTGACTTTAATTTTAGTGGAATAAACTGGGTGAACAAAACAGGGAATAGTGAAGCAGAAGATTTTCTAGAATTAATTGACGATTGCTTGTTTACGCAACATATTAAGGAACCAACGCGGGGAAATAATATTTTAGATTTAGTGTTAACTAACAGAGAAAAACAAATTAATGACATCGAATTAGGGAGTGAGCTAGGGAACAGTGATCACAAAGTAATCAGATTTAGCATAGAAAGGAATAGACCTGTAGGAGAAAATTCTGTTAAAGTGCCAGATTTTCGAAAAGCTGATTTTAATAGCCTAAGAAATTTTTGGGGTCAAATAGATTGGAAAGTCTTGGGTATGGGGTGTGGGCCGGTCTTGGAGGGAGACATGAACCCGGCGATAGGTGACGTAAAAGGGGATTTCGATGTCGATTTAATATATAACTTATTTAAGAATTTTCTAAACAAAGCACAGGAACGTAGTATACCATACAAATTGAATAGATCGAATACTAATGACCCAAAGTGGATAACAAATAATTTAAAGAACCTTATAGGTAAAAAGACAGCTTGGTACAAAAGGATTAAGAATGGGGAAGTCAGTTTAGAACAGGAATTCATACAACTGGTTAGAAATGTTAAAAGAGAGATTAGGAAAGCAAAAAGAAACTATGAATTTCGAACAGCAGAGCAAGCAAAGTCAAATCCTAAAGTTTTTTTTTTCAGTTATATAGAACTAAGACTAGGGAAAGGATAGGTCCGTTAAAATCTGAGACGTCAAATAACGGATAATGACAAGGAGATGAGTAGTATTTTTAACAAATATTTTGTATCTGTATTTACTAAAGAAGAACTTTACAATATGCCTTCAGCCGAACAAGTCTATGTGGGTGGGGATGAGTACAGGTTTACTAGTTTAGCAGTTACCAGGGAGGATGTAATTAAACAATTAGAAAAACTAAAACCAAACAAATTCCCTGGGCCGGATGAAGTGTTTGCCAGGGTGCTTAAAGAATGCAAAGAGGAGCTTTCCGAGCCACTGTCTACCATATTTAATAAATCAATTGAGTCAGGCAGAGTGCCAGAGTCATGGAAAGTAGCTAATGTGCTACCAATTTTTAAGAAAGGAGATAGATCACTTGCGTCAAACTATCGGCCAATTAGCCTAACGTCTATTGTGGGAAAGTTACTTGAACCAATAATTGCAAATGCAATTCGTCTCCATTTTGAAAAACATAAATTAATAAATGAGTCGCAACATGGTTTTGCAAATGGCCGTTCATGTTTAACAAATTTGCTAACTTTTTGTTCCAGCATAGTTGAGGCAGTTGATAGTGGTAAGGATTGTGATGTTGTGTACCTTGAGTTTAGCAAAGCTTTTCATACAGTGCCACATGAAAGACTAATAAAAAAAATAGAATCTCATGGTATTGGGGTGCTATATTACGTTGGATTAGGGCATGGCTCTTCCAAAGGAAACAGAGAGTTAGTATAAATGGGGTTAAGTCAGAGTGGGATAATGTTGTTAGTGGAGTACCTCCATGCCCTGTCCTGGGACCTCTGTTGTTTATAATATATATATGCGAACAAGCCTGAATGGTCCCCATTCAGGCTATATATATATATATATATATATATATATATATATGATTTAGATTCAGGTTTGAGTAGCAACATTTGCAAATTTGCCGATGATACGAAAATCGGTAGGGAAATTAATTCGGAGGAGGACTCACTATCACTTCAAGTTGATCTAGATAGGGATTTGAAATGGTCAAAGGATTGGCAAATGCAGTTTAATGCTGATAAATGTAAAGTTCTGAGGCTAGGTAATGATGATAGAGTTACAAGATACGAGCTAGATGGTGTTGAGATTGCGAAAGGGATCTGGGAGTTATGATTAGTAAGAATTTAAAACAAAAAGATCAATGCATGAATGTTCGTAATAAGGCGAATAGGGCACTGGGATTTATTAATCGAAGCGTTAGTAACAAGACACCTGGTGTGGTTCTTAAGCTATATCTTGCTCTGGTTAGGCCCCATTTAGATTATGCAGTTTTGGTCGCCATATTATAGAATGGATATAAATTCACTTGAACGTGTCCAACGTAGGATGACTAAGTTAATTCCCCAAATTAGAAATCTTTCATATGAAGAAAGATTAACAAAGCTTAAGTTGCATTCACTTGAAAGGCGAAGAGTTAGGGGTGACATGATAGAGGTTTACAATGTTTCCGATTGCACTGATAAATAAATTTTTCATAGACTTTGATATATTTTCATTTTGACTGAATTATTTTGTGTGACATTGCCTTGGAATTGAGCTGCGTTGTTTGCCATAGTGTTCATTTTGTGTGTATAGTTTATTTGTTTCTTTTTTCATTTTTCTTATTTTTCAGTGCAATTGGTGGTGAAATTGAACTGTGTAGATTGATCGACTTTTGAATTGAAATATTTCGTTAGTATTTTTTGGTTTGGTTTTGAAAACAAGAAATTGGAAAATACGTTTATTTCACAGCTGCAAATCTGCTACAGACAGCTATGAATCCACCAGCTACAACGGTTACTGCTTTCTTCATGTTATGTCAAAATGACGCATTTGCAAAAAGACTGCTGTATTCAGAAGTGTCTACATATTACACGTGGAATGCCAGTAGAAAATCATTTGAACGACGCAATGGAGGAAAGTGAGTCGACAGACAACCTTGCATATTCAAATAAACTATGATAGGCAGACATCCCCCATGCATCCCAATCAAGATGAATGCTTCTTTCTTCGCATGCTGTTGGTAAATGTGCCTGGATCAACGTCTTCCAGCAATTGAGATTTGTCAACGGCGTTACACATGCCACTTTCCGTAGTGCATGTCAACCTCTGAATAATTGGAGAACGACCGACACTAGGATGTATGCATATTGCATATCAATATGCATACAATATACGACACTAGGATTGTATGCATATCATATTGACCACCGGCTCTCCTTCATCTCCAACAGAGATATGGAGGAAATATAAATTGCACATGGCTGAAGATATTGTACATCGAATACACAAGGAAAATTCAAATATGAACATCGATTTCACAGTAGAAATCTACAACGAAGCGTTGATGATTGAAGATTTGTGCTTAGAAATCGCGAACAAAGTTCTCAAGCAATTTGAAATGCCATTACCGAATCGATCTGCTGCTGCTTCGTTCGATGTAGAATTGCGTCGTGAACAAAGTTACAACACGGGTGATCTGTGGTCGTATGTGTAATCAAATATTCCTAATCTAACGCTTAAGCGAAAAGGCATTTACAATTAAATAATTCAAATTGTCAATAATGGGCTTGAGAAAATTTTCTTAGATACGCCAGGAAGAACTGGAAAACCTTTCTAATTAGATTGATTTTGGCAGCATTTCGATCCCAAAATGACATAGCCTTAGCTCTTGCATCGTCCGGAATAGCTGCAACATTGCTATCAAGTGGAAGAACTGATACCTCGGCTTTGAAATTGCCATTGAACATGCAATTCATTGAAACTCCCATGTGCAACATTTCCAAAGAATTTAGCACACGAACATTACAAAATTATTCAGCGTAACATTCAAAGCGAGGCAGTCACATACAAGTCCGTCGACACTGTTGAGGAAGCAGATGAAGCGGTTAATTATCCAACAAAATTTTTGAATACACTCATCTGCCAGGGATACCATCAAACGTACTGCAATTGAAAATCGGCGTGCCAATTATCATGTTGCGAAATATCAACCAGCCAAAACTTAGCAATGCCTCGCGGCTTGCAGTAAAAAAAATTATTCAGCGTCGTCGTAGAAGCAACAATCTTGACAGGACGTTTCAAAGGTGAAGATGTCCTAATTCCTCGCATTCCTATGATTCCAACAGATATGCCATTTCAATTTAAGAGATTGTAATTTCAATTCGATTGGCGTTTGCAATCACCATCAACAAAGATCAGGGCTAATCTTCAGAATTGTACAGTTTATATCTAAACACGGATTGATTCCCACATGGACAATTATATTTTGCGTGTTCTAGAGTCGGCAAACCAGACAGTCTCTATATCTCCACAGACAATGGAACAACAAAAAATATTGTATACCCACAAGCATTGTAAAATTAAACATATTAGAAACGTGCGCTTCCCCTTTTCTTTCTTTCCCACTTACCCAGACTGAGCCACAGCAACGCGTGGCAGGTACTGCTATTAATTACTAAACTGAAATGGAAGTTTGTTACAGAAAGTGAACTAGTTACTTAAAGAATTGTATTTTGCAATATATAATAAATGATAATGCGAGTTTTGATTGTAAATAATTTAGTGAACTTGTACTATTGTATGAAGAAAGTTATTTTATGAGTTTTCCATTGAAGCATAAGTTTATTAGTACATAAAGTTGTAAATGCTTTTTTTGATATATCGTATTTCTTAAAAAGTTCTTTGAGGCTTCAACACGTCTTGTCTTAGAAAGTTTAGCACAGACTTTGGTTTATTTATGTCTTGGAAAGTTGCCCTTGACTACTTGTTTATTGAATGAAAGACAATGTTTGTTATAGAGAGAGTTATATGTAATGTTTGATGACTATTCTCGATGTTTAAGAAATTACATACAGAAATCACAATTGTGTGATGCATCAAATGAACAAATCCACAAGGGCCATGACGAGGATTCGAACCTGCGTCCAAGAGCATTCCAGACGCTGCCTTAATCGACTGAGCTACGACATGGTCTAAAGAGTTGAAACCAAAGTTCTACTGAACTTACTGGATCCTGCAGCCTCTCCGAGGCACAAACCAGGGTTTTACACAATTCTCCCATGCACTCGAGTTGTGTCAATAGGCCATTCTCCCTCTTCGCCCTTACTTCATTACACACAGAAATCACAGTTGTGTGAGGCATCAAATGAAGAAATCCACAAGGACCGTGACGAGGATTCGAACCTGCGTCCGAGAGTATCCCAGACGCTGCCTTAATTGACTGAGCTACGACATGGTCAAAAGAGTTGAAACCGAAGTTCTACTGAACTTTCTGGATCCTGCAGCCTCTCCGAGGCACAAACCAGGGTTTTATACAACTCTCCCATGCACTCGAGTTATGTCAATAGGCCGTTCTCCCTCTTCGCCCTTACTTCATTACACACAGAAATTAGAAATCACAACTCTTTTGACCATGTCGTAGCTCAGTCGATTAAGGCAGCGTCCGGTTTGCTCTCGGATGCAAGTTCGAATCCTCATCACGTTCCTTGTGGATTTGTTCATTTAATGTATCACGCAATTGTGATTTCTGTGTGTAATGAAGTAAAGGAGAAGAGGGAGAACGGCCTATTGACATAGCTTGAGTGCATGAGGGAGTTGTTTAAAACCCTGGTTTGTGCCTCGGAGAGGCTGCAGGATCCAGTAAGTTCAGTAGAACTTCGGTTTCAACTCTTTTGACCATGTAGTAGCTCAATCGATTAAGGAAGCATCTGGGATGCTCTCGGATGCAGGTTCGAATCCTCGTCACGGCCCTTGTGGATTTGTTCCTATAAGAGATTAACTTTTTTTACTCTGAGAGTATTCTTTTATGTTGATATACGACAGAGAGAGTATTCCTAATGTTTTTGAGAGTGTCATTGGCGAATAAAGATTCTTTGAAAGTATCATTTTGATGTATAAAGTCGTGTAAAAGAGTGCCAATGACAATTAAAATGAGCATGGAAGATAGTAATGATGTATAGGATTGAATTTTTAATGCATAAAGTTGTCTTAGAAAGGCGTATTTATTATGTAAACATCTTTTGGATAAGTGGATAGAAACTCTGTATGTGTATTTTTTTCAACATCATTTGGATAAGATGGATAGACAATTCTTGATACATATTTATTTTTGTAAACATCGTTTGGAGAAGTGGATAAAGAACTCTGGATGCGTATTTATTTTTATAAACACCACTTGGGTACGTGGATAGACAACTCTGGATGTGAATTTATTTTTGTAAACATCATTTGGATAAGTGAATAGACAACTCTTTACACACATTATTTATTTGAACAGATACATTAGGTGTAAGGAAACGGTTATCCAAATCTCGTTTTATGAGTCCATATAAATAATACACATACAATACTTTTAAACACGACACACGGACATCATCAACTAACAGACTATGAGAACAGATACATAGGAGACATGATTGGTTAAGTTAAGGAATGTATATTAAATAGTAATAATACACATACGTACTTTAAAAGATCTGAGACACTTCGTTTAAAACAATATGTAGTGTCTGACGCAGTTTCACAATTAAATTTGGGGGAATTGATATATCAAGTGCTTTGTAACTAACTAAAATATACAATTTAAACCAGCTAATGATTAGTTACTGAAAGAAAGAAATAAAAAAAAAATTTGATAATGAAAATAGACTGAATTGAACATGTATTGAAAAAGTTTTGAACATGTAATAAATATAAATATCGAAATGAGGTTTTTATACTGACTAGTTATCAAGAGTGTAGTGTGTAGAGTGTAGTGTGTGTTGTGTATAGAGAGTGTGAGACAGAGAGAGGGAGAGAGAGTGTGTGTGTGTGTGTGTGTGTGTGTGTGTGTGTGTGTGTGTGTGTGTGTGTGTAGTAGTGTGTGTGTAGTGTGTGTGTGTGTGTAGTAGTGTGTGTGTAGTGTGTGTGTGTAGCAGTGCGTGTGTAGTGTGTGTGTGTTTGTGTGTGTGTGTAGTGTGTGTGTGTGTAGTGTAGTGTGTATGTAGAGTCTAGTGCATGTAGGTAGTGTGTGTGTGTGTAGTGAGTGTGTAGAGTGTAGTGTAGTGTGTGTGTATGAATTCAGTGTGTAGAGTGTAGTGAATGTGTAGAGTGTAGTGTGTGTAGAGTGTAGTGTGTATAGAGTGTAGTATTTAGTGTGTAGAGTGTAGAGTATTGTGTCTTTGTGTCTAGTGTGTGGAGTGTAGCGTGTGTAGTGTACTGTGTATGTAGAGTGTAGTGTGAGTGTATGTAGTGTGCAGAGTGTAGTGTGTGTGTGTAGAGCGTAGAGTATAGTGTGTGTAGTGTAGTGTGTGTTGAGTGTAGTATATGTGTGTGTGGGGTCACGTGTGCAAGCCGCTGTGAGCAAATTATATACAAACCTTGATGACTGGCAGGCCTAGCTGTCGGTCCTAAAGATCTCCTTAGTGCATGCGAGACACATTAACGAAATGAAGACGCTGATTCCTCCGTTGACAGATATCAACGCTCATCGTCATGCCCCTACCTCTTCTTTCAGCCAACAAGAATAACACTAATATTTATTTTGTGAGTGTTATATTGAAAACCGTCTAAGACAGTCCATATTTTAAAAATGGGCGGGGGTGAAGCAAGGTGTCGAGAGGCGATGCATACCTTAATGACACGTGTCTACCTTGATAACCCAGAATGAAGAGTCACCCAATTAACCCAGCAGGGGACTTTGCCGACCCGTTAAGAAAGTAACCATATTTAATTCATTAAATACAGTGACCGGGCATTGATTGGGCATGGAGGCGCGGCACGGTGAGGGCATGTAGGAGTGGCGCGGTGCGGGCATGGAGGGGTGACCATTGAGGTGCAGCACAGTGCGGGCATGGAGACGCGGTCATGGAGGTGTGGCATGGCCTTGGAGGCACGGCATGGTCATGGAGGCGCCACCCACCTGACTGTGGGAAGTGCGGTACCCCAACCCACCAAACCATCTTAAGCAAATCGTTGATGCTCAAGCACCATGAACATCTGTCATCTATCCACACAACACCCATCTCCACTGATTCAGTGAGGGAGCCTCTACAGTACATAATCAAGAGGGTTGGAGGTTGTCTGAAAACCACACATATTACCCAGGGACAACCGGAAACCATTCCCCAGATTATCACTCATCCATCATTTATATGTCTTCCCCATTCCACCAGTGAAGGGGACGGTTGGCAAAACAAATCTATATTTTTTTTAAACATACATTTTCAATATATTTCATATCCCTTGAGGTTAACCACTAAACACTTATCGGGACCATGCAATTAATCACACTCATTCATCGAACTTTATCTCATCCATTTCATCGTGTAGGGGGACACTCTACACCACATAAACTCACATTAAAAGACCATGGGGTAACCGGAAAACCACACCCGGGTCACACAATTATCAATCCTCATCCATACGACACCTATCTCATCCATCTGCGACTTGCACTGGTCTACGAGCAAGAGTTTCTAAAATATATTAGTTACCCCTAAAAACTCACTTCGAGAGTGAGAAGGAAATCGGGAAAATACCCCCCTTGGATCATGCGATTATCACTTCTCACTATCTCTCATCCATCTCAGAAATGGAGAAGACCCTTGTAGTTATGGACAAAACCAGCGGAAAATTCACCTGAAGCTGACTTCCCAGTCCATGAAATCGCATCCGGACAGCTGCATCTAAACGGAAGGGAATATACATCAACGAGTGCTTAACTAGCTTTTTTATGCAGACAAGTATAGACCCAGAACTAAACCTCTTATCCACTATCTATGACAATCATCACTTTAATGATCTAAATTGCAGATATTTTGCAGCACATGATGTAAACAATGTATTAACACATAATCACAATATCTCTGTAATCAACTTGAACGTTAGATCCCAAGGTAAACACTTCGATGATGTTAGTGCCTTGACTGAAACCATTGACAACAAATTCCCTTCTATTATACCTACTCAAACATGGTTGAAAGAGGATACTACTCAACTCTTTAACATGCCTAACTACTCGGCAATTCACAACTGTCGTCAAATTCAGAGAGGTGGTGGCACTGCTCTTTACTACCACCAAGAACTAACATGCTTAAAAGTAATTAGAACTAGAGACTGCTGTAGGGAGTATATCTTCGCCAGCTTCAGAGTCAAGGGGTGCCGAGTCTGTCCTGTCTGTGGGTGCAGTCTATAGAATTCCTAACACTGATGTATCCGAATTCAGCTCAAACCTTAGAAATCTAATACTCGATAACAGACTGAACAAAAACCATCTAATTATCGCAGGGGACTTTAATACTGACCTCTGCGAGCCTGAACACCCTACTGCTGTTAGCGTCCTCAACTGTATGAATTCCTGCTTCCTCATACCCTTAATCACTAGACCTACTAGAATCACTGATAGTACATCCACGACTCTGGATCACATCTGGACAAACATAACCTCTCCGCTTAATTCAGGTATAATCACCGATAGCACTACAGACCATTACCTCACATTTCTCTTAACTAACATTAGCAAACCATCTCTAGAGTCAAGAGAGTTAAGTTTTAGGCTGCACAATGAAACTGCTATAGACAATTTTATAACTGCTGCTGATAATGTCAACTGGGAGTCCGAGTTAGGTAACATAGGGGACATCAACCTAGCAGTGCAATCTTTTCTTCAAAAAACTCTTAGCCTTTATAACACCCACTGTCCTATGCTTACAAAACAAGTCACAATCAAAAGGCTTAAGAATCCCTGGCTTACAAAGGGAATACTTAAATCCATTAATAAAATACATGACCTTGAGAAGAAGTATAGGTTAGGAATTGTCTCCAAAGAATTCTCAAAGAATTACTCGTTATTGCTATCTAAGATAATTAGACGAGCCAAAACTTAATACTACAAAGATAAATTTACCCAAATAAAGAGCAACATTAAAAAAACTTGGAGCACAATTTCACAAATATTGGGATCAAAGAAGATTTTAAATAACAAACCAACACTCCTGTCCAATAACGATGGTCAGCTTTCAGCCTCAGATTCTGCTATGGAGTTCAATAGGTTCTTCTCTTCCACGGGGTCATCCCTTGCAAATGATATTCCATCTTCCAGTACTGATGTTCAGGACTATCTTACAGGTAACTATCCACAGTCTCTGTACTTAAAGCCTATTAATTCCACTGACGTCAATGAGATAATCCTTTCCCTTAAAACCAAGTCTACTGCGCTTGAGGAGATACCAACTTTAATTTACAAAAAAGCCTCCAGAACTTTAGCCCCTGCTATTGCATTGCTCTTTAACAAGTCACTTGAACTCCAAACCTTTCCAGATATCCTAAAAAAAAACGAGAGTTACCCCTGTACACAAATGTGGTGATCTCACAGATGTTAACAACTACAGACCTATATAAATCCTGCCTAACTTGTCAAAAAATTTTGAAAAACTAATCTACAAGCAGCTTTACTCTTATCTAGCCAAACACAATATACTTAGCTCTTGCCAATATGGCTTCAGACCCAAAAAAAGCACTAATGATGCACTTATTAGTATGATTAACTTGATTCATGCAGCTTTTGATAAAAATGAGTTCCCTGTTGGGTTATTTGTGGACCTGCATAAGGCTTTTGACACATTCAACCACCAAAACCTTCTTCTTAAATTACATCATTATGGAGTCAGAGGACACTCCCTGCAATACCTCAAATCCTACCTTACTGACAGGCTCCAGTATGTTTCTGTGAATAACTCAATTTCTCCCACCCTACTTTTCAACATTGGTGTTCCTCAGGGCAGCATACTTGGCCCTTTCCTCTTTCTCATCTACATTAATGACCTTCCAAATGCCTCCCAACACCTCAAACCAATTCTATTTGCTGACGACACAACCTTCATTTACTCCAGTCCTGACCCCCTTGCTCTAAATGCCACAGTAAATACTGAGCTAAAGAAAGTCCATCTTTGGCTAACTGCCAACAAACTCACCCTTAACATTGACAAAACTTTCTATATTCTGTTTAGCAATAAATCCTCTAATCAAATAAATCTCAAAATAAACAATACCCAAATTTGTAACAAATTAGATGGAAAATTCCTTGGCATTCTCATTGACCACAAGCTGAATTTCCAGGGACATATTCTAAATATATCAAAAAAAGTTTCAAAAACTGTTGGCATTCTTTCTATGATCAGATATTATGTACCCCGCCCTGCCCTGGTGACTATTACTCCCTCATCTATCCATATCTCAACTATGGTATTTGTGCTTGGGGTTCTACTACCCAAAATCATTTACGTCCTCTAATTACTCAACACAAAGCTGCTATTAGGACAATATCCAACTCTGGCCCCAGACATCACTCGGCTCCTACTCAAATCTCTGAATATGTTAGATATTAAGTCACTGCACATTCTCTCATGTGTATTATACATATATAAAACGCTGAACTGTAATGCCAATCCTGACCTCAAAAGCTTCATAGAAGGTTGTAATAGAACCCATGAGCACCACACAAGAAACAAATACAGTTTTGATATTCCTAGAGTACGACTTAATAAAACTAGAAATGCTCTACAAATCAAGGGACCCAGAATGTGGAATGACCTTCCCAACCATGTTAAAGACTGTACCTCTCCCAACAAGTTTAAGATAAAAACGAAGCTATACCTATTAAATTCCCTGTAACCTACTTTACCCCTCTATTGTCAACCAATGTCTGTTTTTTTTTAATGACGCTGTTTGTCGACCGAATTGTATTTGTGCTGTTTTTCAGCCATATTCCCCCCTTTTTATCTCTTTTTTTTATTTGTTCTCAACTCATTTTATTCTTTATGCTCAATTAGTAATAAGCTTTAGTCATTTGAGTTTTTCATGCTCGAAACGCTTTGCGTAATAGTGGCTTTAGGCATTGTATGTACTAGCGCTATCTATAAATCCATCACTCTTTGTAAAATCTCTTGTATGTATGTACCTTACCTAAATAAACATTTGATTTGATTTGATTTGATTTATATATCCCCCATACCGGCTTCAAGAGTGACACCTTCAATCACGCCTCTCATACGACACCAGTTTACAGAAGGGTTTAGACACTCACTATTACAGAAGGATATCAAGAGTGAGACCTTCAGTCACACATTTCATATGACACCAGTGTGCTCTCACTATTACAGAGGCTTCAAGAGTGACACCTTCAGTCACGCCTCGCATACGACACCAGTCTGCACTCATGAAGGTTCCTCCTCTCAGGCTGTCCTTAATGGACCCTGCCATTACCAAGGGTCAAAAATTGGACCCCATTTGACACACACACACGTCCCAGAACTAAGAGGCATGAGTTAAGAGGAAAGGCTGCAGGAAATGCACCTTACGACACTGGAAGACAGAAGAGTAAGGGGAGACATGATCACAACCTACAAAATCCTCAGGAGAATCGTCCGGATAAACAAGGATAAACTATTCAACACTGGTGGGACGCGAACAAGGGGACAAAGGTGGAACTGAGTACCCACATGAGCCACAGGGACGATAGAAAAAACTTTTTCAGTGTCAGAGTAGTTAGTGACAGTGCCACAGTTTTAAATGTAGATATGATAGAGCCCAATAGGCTCAGGAATCTGTACACCAGTTGATTGACAGTTGAGAGGCGGGAACAAAGAGCCAAAGCTAAACCCCTGCAAGCACAAATAGGTGAATATAAATAGGTGAGTACACACACACACACACACACACACACACACACACACACACACACACACACACACACACACACACACACACACACACACACACACACACACACACACACACACACACACACACACACACACACACACACACACACACACACACACACACACACACACATACACACACACACACACAGAGTCCTACATGTCGGTGTTTGCGGATGACGCAAAGTTGATGAGAAGAGTTGTGACAGATGAGGATTGCAGGATCCTCCAAGAGGACCTGAACAGATTGCAGAGATGGTCAGAGAAATGGCTACTAGAATTCAACACGAGCAAATGTAAAGTTATGGAAATGGGACTAGGAGATAGGAGACCAAAGGGACAGTACACAATGAAGGGGAACAGCCTACCTGTAACGACGCGTGAAAGAGACCTGGGGGTGGACGTAACACCTAATCTATCTCCTGAGGCACATATTAATAGGATAACGACAGCAGCGTACTCTACACTGGCAAAAGTTAGAACATCATTCAGAAACCTAAGTAAGGAGGCATTTAGGGCGCTTTACACTGCCTACGTAAGGCCAGTCTTAGAGTATGCCGCCTCATCATGGAGTCCCCATCTGAAGAAGCATATAATGAAACTGGAAAAGGTTCAGAGGTTTGCAACGAGACTCGTCCCAGAGCTACGAGGGATGGGGTATGAGGAGCGCCTGAGGGAACTGTGCCTTACGACACTAGAAAGAAGAAGGGAGAGGGGGGACATGATAGGAACGTATAAGATACTCAGAGGGATTGACAGAGTGGACATAGACGAAATGTTCACACGGAATAGTAACAGAACGAGAGGACATGGATGGAAGCTCGAAACTCAGATGAGTCACAGAGATGTTAGGAAGTTTTCTTTTAGCGTGAGAGTAGTGGGGAAATGGAATGCACTTCAGGAAAAGGTTGTGGAAGCAAATACTATTCATAATTTTAAAACCAGGTATGATAGGGAAATGGGACAGGAGTCATTGCTGTAAACAACCGATGCTCGAAAGGCGGGATCCAAGAGTCAATGCTCGATCCTGCAGACACAACTAGGTGAGTACAACTAGGTGAGTACACACACACACACACACACACACACACACACACACACACACACACACACACACACACACACACACACACACACACACACACACACACACACACACACACACACACACACACACACACACACACACACACACACACACACACACACACACACACACACACACACACACACACACACACACACACACACACACACACACACACACACACACACACACACACACACACAGTCCTGAAGTATGCGGCCCCAGCATGGAGCCCGTACCTTGTCAAGCACAAGACGAAGCTGGAAAAAGTTAAAGGTATGCTACTAGACTAGTCCCAGAACTAAGAGGCATGAGTTATGAGGAAAGGCTGCGGGAAATGCACCTTACGACACTGGAAGACAGAAGAGTAAGGGGGGACATGATCACAACCTACAAAATCCTCAGGGGAATCGACCGGGTAAACAAGGATGAACTATTCAACACTCGTGGGACGCGAACAAGGGGACACAGGTGGAAGCTGAGTACCCAAATGAGCCACAGAGACGTTAGAAAGAACTTTTTCAGTGTCAGAGAAGTTAGTAAATGGAATGCATTAGGAAGTGATGTGGTGGAGGCTGACTCCATACACAGTTTCAAATGTAGATATGATAGAGCCCAATAGGCTCAGGAATCTGTACACCAGTTGATTGACGGTTGAGAGGCGGGACCAAAGAGCCAGAGCTCAACCCCCGCAAGCACAATTAGGTGAGCACACAGAGGAAAGGCTAAGGGAGCTGAACACCACAACCCTGGAAAACAGAAGAGTAAGGGGAGACATGATAACCACCTACAAAATTCTCAGGGGAATTGACAGGGTGGACCAAGAGAAACTCTTTAGCACGGGTGGAACACGAACAAGGGGACACAGGTGGAAACTTAGTACCAAGATGAGCCACAGAGACGTTAGAAAGATTTTTTTCAGTGTCAGGGTAGTTAACAAATAAAATGCATTAAGTAGTGTTGTGGTGGAGGTAGACTCCATACACAGTTTCAAGTGTATATATGATAGAGTCCAATAGGCTCAGGAACCTGTACACTAGTTGATTGACGGTTGCGAGGTGGGACCAAAGAGCCAGAGCTCAACCCCCGCAAGCACAATTAGATGAGTACAATTAGGTGAGTACACACACACACACACACACACACACACAAACACACACACACACACACACACACACACACACACACACACACACACACACACACACACACACACACACACACACACACACACACACACACACACACACACACACACACACACACACACACACACACACACACACACACACACACACATACACACACACACACACAGAGTCCTACATGTCGGTGTTTGCGGATGACGCAAAGTTGATGAGAAGAGTTGTGACAGATGAGGATTGCAGGATCCTCCAAGAGGACCTGAACAGATTGCAGAGATGGTCAGAGAAATGGCTACTAGAATTCAACACGAGCAAATGTAAAGTTATGGAAATGGGACTAGGAGATAGGAGACCAAAGGGACAGTACACAATGAAGGGGAACAGCCTACCTGTAACGACACGTGAAAGAGACCTGGGGGTGGACGTAACACCTAATCTATCTCCTGAGGCACATATTAATAGGATAACGACAGCAGCGTACTCTACACTGGCAAAAGTTAGAGCATCATTCAGAAACCTAAGTAAGGAGGCATTTAGGGCGCTTTACACTGCTTACGTAAGGCCAGTCTTAGAGTATGCCGCCTCATCATGGAGTCCCCATCTGAAGAAGCATATAATGAAACTGGAAAAGGTTCAGAGGTTTGCAACGAGACTCGTCCCAGAGCTACGAGGGATGGGGTATGAGGAGCGCCTGAGGGAACTGTGCCTTACGACACTAGAAAGAAGAAGGGAGAGGGGGGACATGATAGGAACGTATAAGATACTCAGAGGGATTGACAGAGTGGACATAGACGAAATGTTCACACGGAATAGTAACAGAACAAGAGGACATGGATGGAAGCTCGAAACTCAGATGAGTCACAGAGATGTTAGGAAGTTTTCTTTTAGCGTGAGAGTAGTGGGGAAATGGAATGCACTTCAGGAACAGGTTGTGGAAGCAAATACTATTCATAATTTTAAAACCAGGTATGATAGGGAAATGGGACAGGAGTCATTGCTGTAAACAACCGATGCTCGAAAGGCGGGATCCAAGAGTCAATGCTCGATCCTGCAGACACAACTAGGTGAGTACAACTAGGTGAGTACACACACACACACACACACACACACACACACACACACACACACACACACACACACACACACACACACACACACACACACACACACACACACACACACACACACACACACACACACACACACACACACACACACACACACACACACACACACACACACACAGTCCTGAAGTATGCGGCCCCAGCATGGAGCCCGTACCTTGTCAAGCACAAGACGAAGCTGGAAAAAGTTAAAGGTATGCTACTAGACTAGTCCCAGAACTAAGAGGCATGAGTTATGAGGAAAGGCTGCGGGAAATGCACCTTACGACACTGGAAGACAGAGGAGTAAGGGGGGACATGATCACAACCTACAAAATCCTCAGGGGAATCGACCGGGTAAACAAGGATGAACTATTCAACACTCGTGGGACGCGAACAAGGGGACACAGGTGGAAGCTGAGTACCCAAATGAGCCACAGAGACGTTAGAAAGAACTTTTTCAGTGTCAGAGAAGTTAGTAAATGGAATGCATTAGGAAGTGATGTGGTGGAGGCTGACTCCATACACAGTTTCAAATGTAGATATGATAGAGCCCAATAGGCTCAGGAATCTGTACACCAGTTGATTGACGGTTGAGAGGCGGGACCAAAGAGCCAGAGCTCAACCCCCGCAAGCACAATTAGGTGAGCACACAGAGGAAAGGCTAAGGGAGCTGAACATCACAACCCTGGAAAACAGAAGAGTAAGGGGAGACATGATAACCACCTACAAAATTCTCAGGGGAATTGACAGGGTGGACCAAGAGAAACTCTTTAGCACGGGTGGAACACGAACAAGGGGACACAGGTGGAAACTTAGTACCAAGATGAGCCACAGAGACGTTAGAAAGAATTTTTTCAGTGTCAGGGTAGTTAACAAATAAAATGCATTAAGTAGTGTTGTGGTGGAGGTAGACTCCATACACAGTTTCAAGTGTATATATGATAGAGTCCAATAGGCTCAGGAACCTGTACACTAGTTGATTGACGGTTGAGAGGTGGGACCAAAGAGCCAGAGCTCAACCCCCGCAAGCACAATTAGATGAGTACAATTAGGTGAGTACACACACACACACACACACACACACACACACACACAAACACACACACACAAACACACACACACACACACACACACACACACACACACACACACACACACACACACACACACACACACACACACACACACACACACACACACACACACACACACACACACACACACACACACACACACACACACACCCACACACACACACACACACACACACACACACACACACACACACACACACACACACACACACACACACACACACACACACACACACACACACACACACACACACACACACACACACACACACACACACACAGAGGCTAGTGCGAAAGTTGGAGATGCAGGCTGGAGTGAGAGGGAAGGTACTTCGGTGGATAGAGGAGTACCTAAGCAACAGGAGACAACGAGTCTGTGTGAGGGGTGAGGTCTCAGATTGGCGAGACGTCACAAGTGGAGTCCCGCAGGGGTCAGTCCTTGGACCTATACTGTTTCTGGTATATGTAAATGATCTCCCAGAGGGTATAGATTCGTTCCTCTCAATGTTTGCCGACGATGCAAAAATTATGAGGAGGATTGAAACAGAGGATGATAGTAGGAGGCTACAAGATGACCTGGATAGACTGAGTGAATGGTCCAACAAATGGCTGTTGAAGTTCAACCCGAGTAAATGCAAAGTAATGAAACTAGGCAGTGGAAACAGGAGGCCAGGCACAGGATACAGAATAGGAGATGAAGTACTTAATGAAACAGACAGAGAGAAAGATCTAGGAGTTGATATCACACCAAACCTGTCTCCTGAAGCCCACATAAAGAGAATAACGTCTGCGGCATATGCGAGGCTGGCTAACATCAGAACGACGTTCAGGAACCTGTGTAAGGAATCATTCAGAATCTTGTACACCACATATGTAAGACCAATCCTGGAGTATGCGGCCCCAGCATGGAGCCCGTACCTTGTCAAGCACAAGACGAAGCTGGAAAAAGTCCAAAGGTATGCTACTAGACTAGTCCCAGAACTAAGAGGCATGACTTATGAGGAAAGGCTGCGGGAAATGCACCTTACGACACTGGAAGACAAAAGAGTAAGGGGGGACATGATCACAACCTACAAAATCATCAGGGGAATCGACCGGGTAAACAAGGATGAACTATTCAACACTGGTGGGACGCGAACAAGGGGACACAGGTGGAAGCTGAGTACCCAAATGAGCCACAGAGACGTTAGAAAGAACTTTTTCAGTGTCAGAGTAGTTAGTAAATGGAATGTATTAGGAAGTGATGTGGTGGAGGCTGACTCCATACACAGTTTCAAATGTAGATATGATAGAGCCCAATAGGCTCAGGAATCTGTACACCAGTTGATTGACGGTTGAGAGGTGAGACCAAAGAGCCAGAGCTCAACCCCCGCAAGCACAATTAGGTGAGTACAATTAGGTGAGTACACACACACACACGCACGCACGAAAAATTAAATGCAGATGAGAAACCCATGGTTTAATCAGAGTTGTAAGCTAGCAAAGAAACTAAGTAAAAGGGCATGGAGAAACTATAGAAACAACAGAACACTAGAGAGCAGAGAAAGATACCAGAGCGCCAGGAATGAATACGTCAGGGTGAGAAGAGAGGTAGAGAGGCAATATGAAAATGACATAGCGAGCAAGGCAAAGACTCAACCCAAGTTGATGCATAGCCACATCAGGAGGAAAACAACAGTGAAGGAAAAGGTAATGAAACTGAGGATAGGAGCATAAAGATTCACTACAAACGAAGAGGAAGTGTGCGAGGAACTCATTAAGAAATTCCACGAGGTTTTCACCTCAGAGCAAGGAGAAGTCCCAGAGATAAGGGAGGGAATACCAAACCAGATACCACTAGAGGAGTTTGTGATTACCAGTGTGGAGGTGAGGAAGCATCTGCTAGATTTGGATGTGACAAAGGCTATAGGCCCGGATGTAATCACACCATGGATTCTAAAGGAAGGAGCACAAGATCTGTGTCGGCCACTCTCCATGGTGTACAACAAATCACTGGTAACAGGTGAACTGCCAAAAATTTGGAAGACGGCCAATGTAGTCCCAATATTCAAGAAGGGTGATATTGTGTTACATACATACAAGAAGGGTGATAACCAGGAGGCACTGAGCTACAGGCCAGTGTCCCTAACTTGTATTCCATGCAAGATGATGGAGAAGACTGTGCGAAAAAAGCTAATGGAACATCTGGAGCGGAGGAACTTTGTAACACAACATCAGCATTGGTTCAGAGATTGCAAATCATGCCTAACAGGTTTAATTGAGTTCTATGACCAGGCAAGAGAGAGAGGGCTGGGCAGACTGCATATTTCTGGACTGCCAGAAAGCTTTTGACACACTACCACATAAGAGACTAGTGCACAAACTTGAGATGCAGGCAAGAGTGAAAGGGAAGGTACTCCACTGGATAAGGAAGTACCAGGACACAGCGAGTCACCGTGAGGGGTGAGGTCTCGGAGTGGCGGGGAGTCACCAGCGGAGTCCCACAGGAATCAGTCCTTGGACCTATACTATTTCTAATATACGTAAATGATCTTCCAGAAGGAATTGACTCGTTTCTTTCGGTGTTTGCTGATGATGCAAAAATTATGAGGAGGATCAAGACCGAGGAGGATAGTATGAGGCTACAAGAAGACCTAGACAAACTGAAGAAATGGTCCAACAAATGGGTACTAAAGTTCAACCCAAGTAAATGTTAGGTAATTAAACTAGGAGGCCAGTCACTGGATACCGAATGGGAGATGAAGTCCTTCACGAAACGGACAGAGAGAAAGATCTAAGAGCTGATATCACGCCAAACCTGTCTCCTGAAGCCCACATCAAAGGAATAATATCAGCGGCCAATGCGAGGCTGGCTAACATCAGAACTGCTTTCAGAAACCTGTGCAAGGAATCCTTCAGAACCTTGTATACCACATATGTAAGGCCAATCCTGGAGTATGCAGCCCCAGAATGGAGCCCGTATCTAGTCAAACACAAGACAAAGCTGGAAAAAGTTCAGAGGTATGCCACTAGGCTAGTCCCAGAACTAAGAGGCTGACTTATGAGGACCGACTACGTGAACTGCACCTCACGTCGCTGGAAGACAGAAGAGCTAGGGTAGACATGATCACAACATACAAAATGGTCAGGGGAATTGACAAGGTGGACAAGGATGGATTATTTAAGGCGGGTGGCACACGCACAAAGGGACACAGGTGAAAGCCGAATACCCAAATGAGCCACAGAGACATTAGAAAGAACGTTTTCAGTATCAGAGTAGTTAGTAAATGAAATGCATTAGGAAGTGGTGTGGTGGAGGCTGACTCCATACACAGTTTCAAATGTAGATATGATAGAGCCCAGTAGGCTCAGGAATCTGTACATCAGTTGATTGACGGTTGAGAGGCGGGACCAAAGAGTTAGAGCTCAACCCCCATAAGCACAATTAGGTGAGTACACACACACACACAAGCAAGCACGCAAGAAAGCAAGCACTCAAGCAAGCACGCACCCACGCATGCACTCACGCACGCACTCATGAACGCGCGCACACACACACACACACACACACACACACACACACACACACACACACACACACACACACACACACACACACACACATTGCCAAAAAGCCTTCGACACAGTACCCCATAAAAGGCTGTTAAAAAAGTTGGAGCAACAGGCAGGAGTAAAAGGGAAGGTGCTCCAGTGGATAAGGGAGTACTTAAGCAACAGGAAACAGCGAGTAACGGTGAGGGGGAAGACATCAGAGTGGCGAGATGTCACCAGCGGAGTCCCACAGGGCTCAGTACTTGGACCCATCCTGTTTCTAATATATGTGAACGATCTTCCAGAGGGTATAGACTCATTCCTCTCGATGTTTGCTGATGATGCAAAAATTATGAGAAGAATCAAGACGGATGAAGATAGACAGAGACTACAGGATGACCTGGATAAACTGGAGGAATGGTCTAGAAAATGGCTGCTGAAGTTCAACTCTGGAAAGTGTAAGGTGATGAAATTAGGCGAAGGGAGCAGGAGGCTGAACACAAGGTATCATCTGGGAGGGGAAATCCTGCAAGAATCAAATAGAGAGAAGGATCTGGGGGTTGATATCACACCGAACCTGTCCCCAGAGGCCCACATCAAAAGAATATCATCAGCGGCATATGCTAGACTGGCCAACATAAGAACTGCCTTCAGAAACTTGTGTAAGGAATCTTTCAGAACCCTGTTGTTACGAACCCGGATCCAGCGTCCGAGCAAGGAGCAGTAACAACTACTCCATCTGTGGGTCAGCTCCCGGAACCCCCGCCAAACGAACGACGACACCGGATGAGGACGACGAATATCGGCCACAAGGGCCAGTTTCCAGTCCTGTGCAGCTCACAACACAGCCGCTCCTGACCTCTGGTGAGGTGGTGCTCCGACGACAGCGCCATCTATGGACTGGATACGTCAGGTGTTTGCGCCCGAGCCCGTAAGTGTGGTGTATTAGTGTCCCAGTTATTGATGACGTGTCTGTTTACAGAGTCGACCTGGGACCACTGTGTTGAAGGTTGAGTCAGTCTACCCGAAGGCAGCCAGTCTCCATACTGTGAAGTTTGCTGCAGCTGTTGTGACGTCGTCCCCCCGGAAGAACACTGTGGTGTGTTAGCCTGCCAGTGGAGTGGCAGTGAAAGGATTTACCCGGGACCGACTGTTGGAGACGATAATCCACTGGGGTATTGAGGACAGGAGGGTGGTTTGTGATATCACACGAGACTCCTGTCTAGGGCGTACCCCTTTTATCGTTCGTGGAGTGGCCGTACCAGCCTTGGTGGCTCAGTACCTGCCAGCAGACCTGCTGGACGTGTGGTTGACGGCCTCCACGACGGTGCCCCCAGTGGACCTGTGTTTTGGCTGACCTGTGGCCAGGGTAGGCTCGGCATTCTCGGAAGACACGTCTTGAGGCCACGAAGAAAGCACCGCAGACTCAGCACCTAGCTTCTTGATCAAGAGTCTTCAGCAGAAGACTAGATTGTACATGATCCCCTTGTAAAGTGTTAATACCCCTCCCCCTTGTGTACTCTTTTATTCTATACATTTAATCGGTGATGGTGAACATTATAATATTAAGTTCTTAACTTTCTTTCCCTACTCCCTTTAAGTTAATTGCGTCACGGATCTCATCCCTTGATAGCCACTACTGGCTTGGGAACGGATACATATATCTTCCTCTAACAACATCAGAGTGAGAACCCCGTTGCGTCCCGAGAGGGCCGTAACATAATTGGCATCCCCAGCGGGATCCGTCCCCTTGTTACGTATGTTTGACAGGGGTGGTGAAGTGGCGTAATCCCTGTATATAATTCCCCCTGTGTGACGATTGTGACGTTATACGTCCTGTGCGGTGCTCAGAGTGACTAAGTGCGATATTGTGCAGTGCGGTGCTCGCTGTGATTAAGCGATTAAGTGCAATATTGACTAGTGCGGTGCTCAGTGATTCAGTGCAATATTGTAGAGCGAAGTGTTCGCTTGGACTCAGTGCAATATTGGGTAGTGCGGTGCCCGGAAGTGATTACGTGCAATATTGGCAAGTGCAGTGTTTGGTGCGATAAAGTGCAATATTGGCGTAGAACAGTGCTCGGTGTGTTAAGTGCTAACGTGTAAGCAGTGTGTTAAGTGCAAAGTGTTCCATCTGTGACAATGGCAGACAAAGCTACCATCGATGATCTGGACGAGGTTCAGGCTTTTCTGAACAGAGAAGATTGTCTTGCCAGATTAAAATATCTGAGTAAACCAGAGCTTGTACTAGTGAGCGCCTACCTGGAGATCAAGATCCGTGCCAATGATTCCCGTGTGGAGATCTTGTCCAAGGTACACCGGCACCTGAAGGCAGAAGAGAAACAGGAAGGAGAGACTCCTAGTACAAAGGAAAGTGCAGACATAGCTTCCACGGAAAAGGAAGATAAGGGCAGTGACGTTGACAGTGATGCAGGTGAGCTTAATATCAGCTTCCTAACAGTCAAGATGCGTGCCCTGGAAATTAATCGGGAAATTGAATGGAAGAAGTTAGAAATGGAACGAGAATTAAAAGATAAAGAAATGGAGATGAAAGAAAAAGAATTGGCGATGAGGCGTTTAGAATTAGAAAGAGAAGAGAAACGAGAGAGACAAGATAAAGAATTAGAGATGAGACGTTTAGAATTAGAAGAAAGGAAAGCAGAGAGAGAAAGAGAAGAGAAACGAGAACGAGACAGAGAAAAAGAAGAGAGAGAAAGAGAAGAGAAACGAGAGAGAGAAGAACGAGAAAGAGAAGAGAGACGAGAAAGGGAAGAACGAGAAAGAGAGAGAGAAGAACGAGACAGGCAAGAACGACAAGACAAAGAGGAAAGAGAGAGACAACATGAACTAGAAGTTTTGCGATTAGGCGGTGGTCGGAGGCAAACAACGGACACCAGTAGCTTCGATCCGGTACGCAACATCAAAATGGTCCCCAAATTCCATGAGAAGGAAGTGTCAAAATTCTTTGCAGCCTTCGAGAAAGTCGCTGCCTCTTTGGAGTGGCCAAGGGAGAATTGGGCCATCATGATACAGTCAGTCTTGACTGGGAAGGCCCAAATCGCCTACTCTACGTTATCCCTTGACGACTCCGGCGATTACGATATGGTGAAGAAAGTGGTGCTCATGGCGTACCAATTAGTACCTGAGGCATATAGGCAAAAGTTCAGAAACCTGAAGAAGACCTCAGAGCACACTTTCACCGAATTCGCCACCATCGAGGAGCGACTTTTCCAGGAATGGTGTGCCTCTCGGAAGGTGGAGACCAGGGAAGACCTCGAACAGCTGATTCTGCTCGAGGACTTCAAGGATTGTTTGTCTGTAGACCTGAAGACGTACTTAGAGGAACAGCAGGTAGAGACCTTGAGTGCAGCAGCCACCATGGCTGAAGAGTACATCCTGACTCATAGGCCGTCTGCTAAGTACGTCCCGAGGAATTACCAGCGCCGGTTTGACAGACCTCATGACGAAGAAGAAAGACCCGTCCCACAAAGCGCTAAGAAGACGCCCCCAAGTAGCCCTCGAAGGACTAGTCCTAGTAGTCCGAAACACCGGAGTCCAAGGAGGAATATGGTGTGCTGGACTTGTGGGCAGAAAGGGCACATCCCTGGAAACACAAACCGAAACTGTCTCTATTTTCCGCTTGATAGCTGCTAGGTGCCGAGGCAGAAGAGGTGGCAGCGCACGAAGGGAGGTGATGTTGATGAGCTGTGGAACATCACCAGTAGGAAACCAGTCTACGACGACGCAGGAAGGACCAAGTTTGTTGGCCCCTCACACTTCAACCGGGTATGTAACGAGTGATCATACTGGTAGATCAATTGTAGTGCTCAGAGATAGTGGAGCAGCCCAGTCCCTGATCGTGAAGAGCTCGTTACCCGAGGGAGTAAGTGTGGATGGGAGACCAGAGGTTATCCTGGTTGGGTTTCCAAGGACGCAGTACATCGTCCCCTTAGTGCCAGTACATCTCGACTCGCCTTATTTCAGCGGCACATGCGCGTTGGCAGTAGTCGATACCCTCCCTGTGGCTGGGATTGACGTGGTACTAGCCAACGACTTGGTGACCGATTGGAGCACCAATCATCCCAAGGTTGCGGACGAGTCTACCAGAACAGCACGGTCTGAGGTAACAGGCAATGGTAATGTCCAGGTAAAGACAGACCCGGATTTGAACATGTCTAATTTGTCCTCTCCCCCGCAGATCGACAGTTATCTAGCAGTGTCTCCTGATTCTTCTCTCGACAAGGAACATGAGGTTAAGAAAGCAGAAGTACCTGAGCTAGAAAAGAGGCCTTGTGTGCAGACACCCACGAATACCAACGAGTCTGGAGCGAAGGCTGAGGTGTGCTTGCGGTATGGCAAGTTACAGCGTGTAGTGGACCAGCCAGAGATTCCCCAGACGTCAGAGGTATGTGAGGTGTGTTCAAAAGGTCTAGTGCCCTCTTTGGTCCAAGCCAGGCTAGTGGATGGTGCCGGCTATGGACATGACAAGCTCAGGGAACTTATCCCTCGACTTACCAAATGTTTCCTATCGGTATTTTGTTTGTTTTTCGTATGTGTTCTTGTTTGTGCTCTCAGTGAGGACCGGTGGACGACCCGACAAATGATGGCCCCCATGAACATCGTGAAGAGGTCCCAGGGATTGGAGATTTGGACTGCAGGTGTTGCAGTTGAAGGAGGGACCTGGAAGGTGATAATTGATACAGGAGGTACGACATGTGATAATATGAGTGACTGTTTCCGACAGGTTGACACCCCCAGCGTGATTGCTGAGCCTCAACACAGCGTTATGCGGAACGTTGGTCGACCTGACGGTGGCAGAGCGAATGCCACCTGCGACGTACGAACAGCCCCGTTGGGACTAGGTGTGGACCTAGTAGAGTATGCTGTAAGTACTGTTTTACCCGCTGTCGCTATCACTCTGAATTATCAGACTCCTGTATTCCAGGTTCCTGTCTCCCTGAAGGACCATCGGACCGGCACCAGAAATGCCGTCTGTGGCCAGCCATCATCGGTGCCACGACATAAGGAAGTGTCGAGTCACCCCAGATCGTGTCTACACCGATCCTTACTCGAGAGGATCGAGTAAGGATCGATACCACTTATGTAAGACCAATCCTGGAGTATGCAGCTCCAGCCTGGAGTCCATACCTAGTTAAACACAAGACAAAGTTAGAGAAGATTCAGCGGTATGCCACCAGGCTCGTCCCGGAACTGAGAGGATTGAGCTACGAGGAAAGGCTAAAGGAGCTGAACCTCACATCCCTGGAAAACAGAAGAGTAAGGGGAGACATGATAACCACCTACAAAATTCTCAGGGGAATTGACAGGGTGGACAAAGACAAACTCTTCAGCACGGGTGGGACACGAACAAGGGGACACAGGTGGAAACTTAGCACCCAGATGAGCCACAGAGACGTTAGAAAGAATTTTTTCAGTGTCAGAGTAGTTAATAAATGGAATGCACTAGGAAGTGATGTGGTGGAGGCTGACTCCATACACAGTTTCAAATGTAGGTATGATAGAGCCCAGTAGGCTCAGGAATCTGTACACCAGTTGATTGACAGTTGAGAGGCGGGACCAAAGAGCCAAAGCTCAACCCCCGCAAGCACAATTAGGTGAGTACAATTAGGTGAGTACACACACACACACACACACACACACACACACACACACACACACACATACACACACACACACACACACACACACCAGGCAGGAGTATGATGACAACAACAAAGCATGTATAGATGAACTGCAGAAGGCAGCAACACTAGCCCACAGAATGAGAGCGAAGCTGCTGATCATGGGGGACCTAAATCATGGAGAGATAAATTGGGAATCAAGGAATCCCCATGGAGGGGACGAAACGTGGGGAGCAAAATTAGTAGATGTTATAGACAGGAATTTCCTGACACAACATGTGAAGGATGACACAAGGGAAAGAGGAGGAGATGCACAGAGCCTATTAGACCTGATTTTCACCCAGAACGTAGAAGATATCGAGAATTTAGAGCATGAAATACCTCTAGGGGCCAGTGATCATTGTGTCCTAGTCTTTGACTACATGATGGAATTCAAACTTATGACCATGGGACAAGAGATCTGGGAAAGGAGAGCTGACTACAGGAAAGGGGACTATATGAGGATAAGGGACTATCTGGGTGAAGTGCAGTGGGAGGAAGAAATTAGAGGAAAAACAGTCCAAGATATGATGGACCTAGTTATACAGAAATGCCAGGAGGCCGAAGAGAGATTTATACCAACGGTAAAGGGAAAAAATAAGAAGGAATATAATAACCCATGGTTTAATAGACAGTGTCAGGAAGCAAAAATGGCCAGCAGACGGGAGTGGAGGAAGTACAGAAGACAAAGAACAGAGGACAACAGAAGCAGATACAACAGAGCTAGGAACGATTACATTAACATAAGACGAACATCGGAAAGGGACTATGAGAACGATATTGCAATCAAAGCGAAAAAACAACCTAAGTTACTACACAGTCATATAAGAAGAAAAATGTCAGTGAACGACCAAGTGACAAGACTAAGGAAGACAGAGGGGGCATATACTGAAAGTGACAAGGAAATCTGCGAGGCACTGAATGCCAGTTTCCATGGAGTGTTCACTACCGAGCCTGAGCAGCTCCCATTGTTGGAAAGGGTTACCCTAGATGAAAGACTATCATATATAGAGGTGACAGCAGAGGAGGTAATGAAACAGTTGACAACTCTAGATGCAACTAAAGCAGTTGGACCAGACAAAGTATCACCGTGGATACTAAAAGAAGCAGCACAGGCCCTCAGCGTGCCTCTGGCAATGATCTTTAATGAGTCACTTATGTCAGGAGAATTGCCCAGTTGCTGGAAGAAGGCAAATGTCGTGCCAATCTTCAAGAAAGGAGATAGGGAGGAGGCACTTAACTACAGACCTGTATCACTGACAAGCATCCCCTGTAAAATACTGGAAAGAATAATTAGGCTGCGACTGGTTGCACACCTGGAGAACATTAGGTTTGTGAACAAACATACATCAACATGGGTTCTGGACAGGGAAATCGTGCCTAACAAACCTTCTGGAATTCTATGATAAAATAACGAGGATAAGACAGGACAGAGATGGTTGGGCAGACTGCATATTTCTGGACTGCCAAAAAGCCTTTGATACAGTACCGCACATGAGACTGCTGTTCAAGCTCGAGAGGCAGGCGGGGGTGGGGGGAAAGGTCCTAGAATGGATAAGGAACTACCTAACAGGAAGGAGCCAAAGAGTTACGGTAAGGGGCGAGAAGTCGGACTGGCGAACAGTAACAAGTGGAGTACCACAAGGATCGGTGCTGGGACCAATTCTATTTCTTGTATATGTTAACGACATGTTTACAGGCGTAGAGTCCTACATGTCGATGTTTGCGGATGATGCAAAGTTGATGAGAAGAGTTGTGACAGATGAGGATTGCAGGATCCTCCAAGAGGACCTGAACAGATTGCAGAGATGGTCAGAGAAATGGCTACTAGAATTCAACACAAGCAAATGTAAAGTTATGGAAATGGGACTAGGAGATAGGAGACCAAAGGGACAGTACACAATGAAGGGGAACAGCCTACCGGTAACGACGCGTGAAAGAGACCTGGGGGTGGACGTAACACCTAATCTATCTCCTGAGGCACATATTAATAGGATAACGACAGCAGCGTACTCTACACTGGCAAAAGTTAGAACATCATTCAGAAACCTAAGTAAGGAGGCATTTAGGGCGCTTTACACTGCCTACGTAAGGCCAGTCTTAGAGTATGCCGCCTCATCATGGAGTCCCCATCTGAAGAAGCATATAATGAAACTGGAAAAGGTTCAGAGGTTTGCAACGAGACTCGTCCCAGAGCTACGAGGGATGGGGTATGAAGAGCGCCTGAGGGAACTGTGCCTTACGACACTAGAAAGAAGAAGGGAGAGGGGGGACATGATAGGAACGTATAAGATACTCAGAGGAATTGACAGAGTGGACATAGACGAAATGTTCACACGGAATAGTAACAGAACGAGAGGACATGGATGGAAGCTTGAAACTCAGATGAGTCACAGAGATGTTAGGAAGTTTTCTTTTAGCGTGAGAGTAGTGGGGAAATGGAATGCACTTCAGGAACAGGTTGTGGAAGCAAATACTATTCATAATTTTAAAACCAGGTATGATAGGGAAATAGGACAGGAGTCATTGCTGTAAACAACCGATGCTCGAAAGGCGGGATCCAAGAGTCAATGCTCGATCCTGCAGACACAACTAGGTGAGTACACACACACACAACGCGAACAAGGGACACGTTCCTTGGACGCGAACAAGGGGACACAGGTGGAAACTGAGTATCCACATGAGCCTCAGAGACGTTAGAAGGAACTTTTTCAGTGTCAGAGTAGTTAACGGATGGAATGCATTAGGCAGTGATGTGGTGGAGGCTGACTCCATACACAGTTTTAAATGTAGATATGATAGAGCCCACTAGGCTCAGGAATCTGTACACCAGTTGATTGACAGTTGAGAGGCGGGACCAAAGAGCCAAAGCTCAACCCCCGCAAGCACAAATAGGTGAGTACACACACACACACACAGGAGGGGGGGCCTCGAAGCCTGGTGGATAGCGCGCAGGATTCGTAATTCTGTGGCGCGGGTTCGATTCCCGCACGAGGCAGAAACAAATGGGCAAAGTTTCTTTTACCCTGAATGCCCCTGTTACCTAGCAGTAAATAGGTACCTGGGAGTTAGTCAGCTGTCACGGGCTGCTTCCTGGGGGGTGTGTGTGTGTGGTGTGGAAAAAAAAAAAAAAAAAAAAAAAAAAAAAAGTAGTTAGTAAACAGTTGATTGACAGTTGAGAGGCGGGCCGAAAGAACAAAGCTCAACCCCCGTTAAAACACAACTAGTAAACACAGGAGGTATCACAGGAAAAGTAAAATAAACACAAATAAGACATAAATGAAAATCAAACACTCTAACATTGGAAAAATTATTGAAATGGAAATAATTTTCTTTTTCTTTTACAGAATTCTTCAAAGTTTTCATGATCATTTTATCATGGTGGTGGTTCTGGAACTAGACGACTGGGGGAAGACCATCATTGGAAACCAGGGACCTATGGCGTTTTAAGACAATTAGATTGGCTAAAACGCGGATCCTCCTTTTTGTTCTGTTAATAGCACCCTGCTGTTCCTGAGAGAGAAACAAACTATTATTCTAATCTTACAGTAAACAATAATTATGTAAGCCTCGATTTAAAAAATCTTGCCCAAACGTTCATGATTGTTTTTTAAGTGTACTAGGTAAGATAAGTGTCTTGCTTCACTATCATAAAACACAAGTCTTATATGTGGCATTTTGGGAGAAGCCGGAGTACAGTACTGTATAAGTCTGGTGGTTGGTTAGGGGGGGGTTGCTGCGATACAACCCCATGTAATTCCTAGAGAAGACGGGCACGTATACAACCCTTACAGTCACAATTATATTTTATACAATTATAAAGCAAGTGTGTGAGGATGGGTGGAGCGGACATGCAATACAGGACCAGTGTGAGATGTGGGAGGGCAAGACACAGTCCAGAAGGCAAGTGTGAGACATGGGAGGAACAGCAATCACTTTCGGAATCAACACAGCAAATTTACTGTTTTACCGAAATCCAGCTATAAAAACATCCTGAAGACCATGGCAGAGACCATTATCAATTGCCTACAGATTGATGAAGAACGCCTCACAACAACAGACTCAAGAAATCACTTGTGTAATAATGGACAAGATCCTGCAGCAGACCACAGTTACACAAGAAACAGAATGAGACAAGACAGAGCACAAGAGGACAAACAACGTGACATGGACATACAGACAACCAACAACAGTCGGGTAGTCAAGACAACAGACCATAAAAATCCACAAAAACAACTGCAAGAAGTAGTGGCAACTCAAGATCAACGGAATCATTCAACACAAGAGACAGACAATAAACTTAAGTCAGTGAACCATCACTTGGCCAAGTCCCAAGTCCAAACTGTATTGGTAACTGACAAATAAAACTCTTCACAAGTCAGCGTCTTTCCTTGTGTAGCTTCTGGGGTTCAATGGCCTCTCGGCCCGCCGGTTAGTCGTATGGTCAAAAAAGGCTTTTGGACGCGGCTGCTCGCAGCCTGACGTATGAATCCGGTAATTCTTGGAGGTGTTTGTCAAGGTCTTTCTTCAATTATTTGAGCGGCCGGCTTGTTATGCTACTTACGTGTAGCGGGAATGTGTGTCAACTTTTAAGCGGTCCCAATAATTAAGATGACTTATAGAGTGCATTCTGAAGTAGATTTGAAGTAGAACTTCTGGTTGCAATTCTTTTAACCATGTCGTAGCTCAGTCGATTAGGGCAGCGTCTGGGATGCTCTCGGACGTTGGTTCGAACCCTCGTTACGGCCCATATGGATTTGTTCATTTGATGCATCACGCTATTGTCATTTCTGTGTGTAATGAAGTAAGGGCGAAGAGGTAGAACGGCCTATTGACAGAGCTCGAGTGCATGGGGTAATTGCGTAAAATCATGGTTTGTGTCTCGGAGAGGCTGCAGGATCCAAGTAAAGTCAGAAGAACTTCTGGATGCAATTCTTTTAACCTTGTTGTAACTCAGTCGATTAAGGCAGTGTATGGGATGCTCTCTGACATAGGTTCGAACCCTCGTCACTGCCTTTGTGGATTTGTTCATGCAGGAAATTCTGTAGTTAGTTGGAGACTCTCAAACAACATGTTATCATACATACAGATTCGAGAACTGCCACTGAAACCTTCCAACAAGAACACATACGTGATAACATCCATCTGACCACAAACGTCATAGCATTAATGCAAAGATTCAAAGGTCAAGGCCGTCGGGTACTTATCAACTTGGTTCCAAGTCATGTGGGATTAATAGGGAAGGATATTGTACACAAAGTTTCAGAACTTGCAACTAAGAGAAGAAATATAGACATATACATTTCACAGAGTCCATCACGATTTAAGTGAGTACAGTTAATTTAAATAGAGTAATGCGGAAGATGTACAGTGACCACAACAAAGCAGCAGCAACATCAGGATCTGTAGTTTTGTGCAAGAATTCAACTTACTACGAACCACTTATTTTGATAAAAGGAAGCCGTAGAACAACATAAGTACACTTATATAGCATCAAGCTTCGATACCCACGTGCATGGGAAATAGGCATACAGGTTCCAGAAGTTGGGAGGAAATGTCAGCACTGTGGAGAAATGCCCGACACACACCACTGAAACATTATCTAACACAGTGCAGTCACAAACCCAATATGATAACTATGATTCAACAGAGCAGAAGTTGTCAAACACATGCAGCATATTCATACTGAAACGAACATACAAGTCATAAATACTCATACTCTGCCTAAATAAAACAGAAACAAAAACAAGTAACACATAGTGGGCCAGCCAGAGGCTTAAGGCCTATGCCAGAATAACACTGAAACAAATAAAAATAAAAATGTGTTAGTCTACTGTACTTTGAAGAGTAGGTGTTAGTTTATTGAGCTTTGAAGGGCAGGTGTAAGTCTACCGAGCTTTGCAGGGCAGGTGTTAGTCTACTGTGCTTTGAAAGTCAGGTGTTAGTCTACTGTGCTTTGTAGGTCAGATGTTCGTCTACCGAGCTTTGAAGGTCAGGTATTAGTGTACTGTGCTTTGCAGGGCAGGTATTAGTCAACTGTGCTTTGCAGGGCAGGTGTTAGTCTACTGTGCTTTGAAGGTCAGATGTTCGTCTACCGAGCTTTAAAGGTCAGGTATTAGTCAACTGTGCTTTGCAGGGCAGGTGTTAGTCTACTGTGCTCTGAAGGTCATGTGATATTATACTATGCTTTGAAGGTCAGGTCTTAGTCTGCTGTGCTTTGAAGGTCAGGTGCTAGTCTACTGTGCTTTGAAGGTCAGGTGCTAGTCTACTGTGCTTTGAAGGTCAGGTGCTAGTCTACTGTGCTATGAAGGTCAGATGCTAGTCTACTGTGCTCTGAAGGTCAGGTGCTAGTCTACTGTGCTTTGAAGGTTAGATGCTAGTCTACTGTGCTCTGAAGGTCAGGTGCTATTCTACTGTGCTTTGAAGGTCAGGTGCTAGTGTACTGTGCTTTGAAGGTCAGGTGCTAGTGTACTGTGCTCTGAAGGTCAGGTGCTAGTCTACTGTGCTCTGAAGGTCAGGTGCCAGTCTACTGTGCTTTGAAGGTCAGGTGCTAGTCTACTGTGCTCTGAAGGTCAGGTGCTAGTCTACTGTGCTTTGAAGGTCAGGTGCTAGGGTGCTGTGCTCTGAAGGTCAGGTGCTAGTCTACTGTGCTTCGAAGGTGAGGTATTAGTGTACTGTGCTCTGAAGGTCAGGAGTTAGTATACTGTGCTTTGAAGGTCAGGTGTTAGTCTACTGTGCTTTGAAGGTCAGGTGTTAATGTACTGTGCTCTGAAGGTCAGGTGTTAGTCTACTGTGCTCTGAAGGTCAGGTATTAGTCTACTGTGCTTTGAAGGGCCATTTTAAATCTACGGTGCTTTGCAGGTCAGATGCAAGTCTACTGTGCTTTAAGGTCAGGTGTTAGTCTTCTAAGCTTAGAAGATCAGGTGTTAATCTTATAAACCTTGAAGGTCAGAAGTGAGCCAACTGTGCTTTGAAGGACAAGTGTTTGTCTACTAAACTTTGAGGGTCAAGTGAGAGAAAACTGTACTCTGAAGGGCTGGTGTTAATCTACTGTGCTTTGAATTGCAGGCATTAGTATATTTAGCTCTGAAGGTCACGTATTAGTGTATTGAACTTTGAAGGTAACTTATTAATCTATTGATCTTTGAAAGTCAGGTATTAGTCTACTATGCTTTGAAAGTAAGTTGTTAGTCTATTGTGTTTTAATTGTTGTCTTAGTCTTCTCTGCTTAGCAAGTACGGTTTTGGCTACTAAGATTTGAAGATCATGTGTTAGTCTACTAATCTTTTGAAGTTAGGTGTTAGTCTACTAATCTTTTGAAGTTAGGTGTTAGTCTACTAAACTTTTGAAGTTAGGTGTTAGTCTACTAATCTTTTGAAGTTAGGTGTTAGTCTACAAAGCTTTGAAGGTCAGGTATTAGTCTACTCTGATTTGAGGGTCTGGCGTTAATCTAATAATTTTTTAAGTTTCGATGTGAATCTGAGATTTCAAAGGTCAGGTAATAGTCAACACAGTTTTTAAGGTCAGGTCTTAATCTTCTGATTTTGAAGGTTGTTTATTAGTCTACTGAGCTTTGAAGGTCAGGTATTAGTTTACTGAGCTTTGAAGGTCAGGCACTAGTTTACTTTGCTTTGAAGGTCAGGTATTAGTTTACTGAACTTTGACGGTCATTTAGTAGTGTAATGTGCTTTGAAGATAAGGTGTTTGTCTACTAATCTTTGAAAGATCATGGGTTAGGCACCAAAGCTTTGAACAATAGATTTCAGTCTACTGAGCTTTTTAGGTCAGGAAATAGTCAACTGAGCTTTAAATGTCTGCTATTAGTCTGCAGACCTTTGTAACAAAATAATTACCCATCTCATTGCGTTCTCGTTGTAGAGGGTTGATTCGTGCTGCTTCCCAGTGATCAACCTTAAGCGGGAGGCTCGAGCAAAGATTTGCATTTCAGCACCTATTCCAGTGATTCTGAAACATAATATTATTCATGAAGAAAAATATATGAATTTCAATAGAAGAATAAAGGTAATTAAAACATTAATATTAATGCTTTGTTAGTTGATGCACCGCTAACAACTCACACACCATTAACAACTCAGAGCACCACCAACAACTCACAGCCTCACAACTGCCATCAACTGTAAATCAGTCAGGTTCGTATATGACTATTACTTTTCCAAGGCCAAGAAGAGAGACGGAGTTAAGATCAAACACGCGACAACAACACTGCCAAGTGTGAGGTTCAGAGAATCTTACACCAGCACCAGAGCTTTAGTTTGAGGCTCTAATGTGAGTGTTGCCACCTGGCACTCTAGTGTGTGTAACCACCAGGCAGCCCTATAATGTGCGTGTAGCCACCAGGCAGCCCTATAGTGTGAGTGTAGCCACCAGGCAGCCCTATAGTGTGAGTGTAGCCACCAGGCAGCCCTATAGTGTGAGTGTAGCCACCAGGCAGCCCTATAGTGTGAGTGTAGCCACCAGGCAGCCCCTACAGTGTGAGTGTAGCTACCAGGCAGCCCCTATAGTGTGCGTGTAGCTACCAGGCAGCCCCTATAGTGTGAGTGTAGCCACCAGGCAGCCCTATGGTATGAGTGTAGCAACCAGGCAGCCCTATAATGTGCGTGTAGCCATCAGGCAGCCCTATAGTGTGAGTGAAGCCGCCAGGCAGCCCTGTAATGTGCGTGTAGCCGCCAGGCAGCCCTATAGTGTGAGTGTAGCCACCAGGCAGCCCTATGGTATGAGTGTAGCAACCAGGCAGCCCTGTAATGTGAGTGTAGCCACCAGGCCGCCCAATAGTGTGAGTGTAGCCACCAGGCAGCCCTGAAGTGTGAGTGTAGCCACCCGGCAGCCCTGTAGTGTGAGTGTAGCCACCAGGCAGCCCAATAGTGTGAGTGTAACCACCAGGCAGCCCTGTAATGTGAGTGTAGCCACCCGGCAGCCCTGTAGTGTGAGTGTAGCCACCAGGCAGCCCTGTAGTGTGAGTGTAACCACCAGGCAGCACTGTAATGTGAGTGTAGCCACCCGGCAGCCCTGTAGTGTGAGTGTAGCCACCAGGCAGCCCTGTAGTGAGTGTAGTCACCAGGCAGCCCTGTAGTGTGAGTGTAGCCACCAGGCAGCCCCTATAGTGTGAGTGTAGCCACCCGGCAGCCCCTATAGTGTGAGTGTAACCACCAGGCAGCCCTGTAATGTGAGTGTAGCCACCAGGCAGCCCCTATAGTGTGAGTGTAGCCACCAGGCAGCCCCTATAGTGTGAGTGTAGCCACCAGGCAGCCCTATAGTGTGAGTGTAACCACCAGGCAGCCCTGTAATGTGAGTGTAGCCACCCGGTAGCCCTGTAGTGTGAGTGTAGCCACCAGGCAGCCCTGTAGTGTGAGTGTAGCCACCAGGCAGCCCTATAGTGTGAGTGTAGCCACCCGGTAGCCCTGTAGTGTGAGTGTAGCCACCAGGCAGCCCTGTAGTGTGAGTGTAGCCACCAGGCAGCCCCTATAGTGTGAGTGTAGCCACCAGGCACCCTTATAGTGTGAGTGTAACCACCAGGCAGCCCGATAATGTGCGTATAGCCACCAGGCAGCCCTATAGTGTGAGTGTAGCCACCAGGCAGCCCTATAGTGTGAGTGTAACCACCAGGCAGCCCTATAATGTGCGTATAGCCACCAGGCAGCCCTGTAGTGTGAGTGTAGCCACCAGGCAGCCTTGTAATGTGAGTGTAGCCACCAGGCACCCTGTAGTGTGAATGTAGCCACCACACAGCCCTGTAGTGTGATTGTAGCCACCAGGCAGCCCTGTAGTGTGAATGTAGCAACCAGGCAGCCCTGTAGTGTGATTGTAGGCACCCTGTAGTGTGAATGTAGCTACCTGATATCCAAATAGTATGATTGTAACCAGCATGCTCAACTTACTTTGTTCCAATGTGTGCTAAAGCCATAGACTGAGCAGTGTTCACTGTAACATTGATGGGGAATGTTTGTGAACATTGTTCTTCGAGTGACTTAGTGGGGACAAGCAGGAGAAACCTTGTGTGTGGTCGCTCTTGGCACAACCGCCGCAGGGTTGTAGTCTTGCCTGCTCCTGCAAAGGCGTCGATCTTCACAACCTGGACAATAATTATAACATTATTCACAAACTGGACAACCATCTTTAATGTCATTGACAATTAGCATATCTATTATTCTAGGTTTCAGACCCTAGACAACAAATTAAAAATATAATTCATAACCTGAACCACCAGTTATAACATAATTCACAGCCTTACAACAATTATAACATCCTCAAAGTTCAGGCAATTATTATATCATCATTCACAACCTTGACAACAATAATACAATCATTCACTACCTTGACAACAATAATACAATCATTCACAACCTTGACAACAATAATACAATCATTCACAACATGGACGATAAATATAACATCCATTGAAACTTGGACAACAATTATGACATCATTCACAATATGACAATTATTTTAGCATCATTCACAACCAGACAACAATTATCTGCTTGATTATAATATTACCTGCTTGAATTATATCATTCTTCACAATCTGGACAAGAATTATAACATTCTTCTCAACCCGGTACTGTAACTGTACAACCCGGTGTTTACTGTAAGTACACACGTAGTGACGTTACTTATATGACTGTCTTCTGTAAGTTCACAAGTAGTAACGTTACTTATATGACCGACAGTAAAACCACACACATTGCGAAGTTACTTACATGAATGAATCTAAGTACACACGGAATGATGCTACTTACTTGAATGGCTATTGTAAGTGCACACGTAGTGACGTTACTTACATGACTGGCTGTAAGTACATACATTATGGCGTTACTTACATGACTGTCTTCAGTAAGTACACACACATTGTTACGTTACTTGCATTACTGGCAGAAAGTGCAAACTAAAGGACGTTTCTTACATGATTAGCTTTTATTTTATGATTGATGATTCTTAGTTGTTCTTGAGTAAGATGAAGAGTCTCGCTGTGGATGACCTTCTGTGTTCTATGTTGACCTAACGCCACCTGCTGCCGCTGTTGACCCCACCTCCACCACATTACACGGTAATTGGTTCCACAAATCAACTACCCTGTTCCCCAACCAGTATTTACCCAAGTCTTTCCTAAATCTAAATTTATCCAATTAATACCCATTGTTTCGTGTTCTGTCTTGTGTTGATACTTTTAATACCCCATTAATATCCCCTTTGTTGTGTCCGTTCATCCACTTGTAAACCTCTATTATGTCACCCCTAACTCTTCGCCTTTCCAGTGAATGCAACTTAAGCTTTGTTAATCTTTCTTCATATGAAACATTTCTAATTTGGGGAATTAACTTAGTCATCCTACGCTGGACACGTTCAAGTGAATTTATATCCATTCTATAGTACGGCGACCAAAACTGAGTTCCATAATCTAAATGGGGCCTAACCAGAGCAAGATATAACTGAAGAACCACACCAAAGGATCTATCCTTTCCCTAATCTTTATGTGATATAACTGATAAAACCCTGTAGGATTTGTTTTTGCGTGCCCTGCAATACGAACTTCATGGTCTCTTTTTGCCATCCTTATCTCTATTTAAACTTTTCTAACCAATGGATTGAATTCTTGTTCTAAACTGCCTTCTCTATTTTAAGTCCTTTTGTAACAAGCTCTCTTTCTTCCTGTAAGGTTCTTCAGGTCATTTACTATCCATTTCGGGTCATTATTATTCGATCTATTGAATTTGTATTGTGTACTACGTTCCTGTGCTTTCTTATAATATTTGTATGTAAGTCATAATTTGATTCCACATGGAAATTCCCTTTTAACATCACCCGTTGCAATGTTCACCTCTCGCTCCAGGACCAGCCCAATAGATTTTCCAGTCTATTTCTTCCAAAAAATTCCTAAGGCCATTTAAGTAAGCTTTATGGAATTCTTATAAGGATAGTTTTAAGAAGCCGCATCCTGCTGCCAGTCTGGAATTTTATATAGGTAGCATGATTAAAGTGGATGATTCTAAGGGATATCAATTAGGTATTTATTCAATAATCGTAGAGACGTTGGTGTGTGTGCGTGTGTATTCATCTAGTTTCACCTAGTTTTGCTTGCGGGGATTGAGCTCTGCTCTTTCGGCCCGCCTCTCAATTGTCAATAAACTGTTTCCACTAATTTCTTTTTCTTTCTTTTTTCCACACCACACACACGCACCCCAGGAAGCAGCCTGTGACAGCTGACTAACTCCCAGGTACCTATTTACTGCTAGGTAACAGGGGCATAGTGTGAAAGAAACTCTGCCCATCGTTTCTCGCCGGCGACCGGGATTGAGCCTGGAACCACAGGATCAAGTGACCAGCGTGCTGTCCGCTCGGCCACCGGCTCCCCACCGGCTATGTGTGTGTGTGTGAGAGAGAGCATTGTGCTTTTTTCTTGCTTCTTATGGAGAGGCTTTCTGCAGTTTATTTAAATTTTTAGTGTCAGTTAATGACTGACTTGACATGGGAGGGGGGGAATAAATGTGTTTCAGGTTTGGCCTGCATTAAATAAGTAATCTATAAGTAGCTATTTGGTATAAACAAGCAATCTTTGAAAATGGTAATACACATGTGATCACTGAAAATATGATTTAATTATAAATAATTGAAAATGGGTATAAATAAATAATCAATGGAAATGGGATTTATAATAAATAATTGAAAATGGGAAAAATATGCAATAATGATTGCATATTTTTTCCCATTTCAGTTATTTATTATAAATCCCATTTTCATTGATTTTCATTTCATTTTCAAAAACTGGACTACTTGAAAGATGATTAAAACTGGCTGATTATGTCACTCATCTAAAATTAGGGATGGCTGGAACCGCGCATCACCAAGGAAACTAAAAATGCCCTGTGTTACAACTGTGCATTGTATGGGGTAACTAAAAAGGGCCCAGACTATGACCGTGTGTCACCACGTAACTTAAAACGACCCAGACTACAATCCTGCCATGAGAAAGCTAAAATGAACTGTTATAGTCTTGGTATCCACTACTGTTATCTTGACACTACTTGGTATAATGACACTACTTATACAGTCTTTCATGGTATTATCCTACTTGATGACACTGGTGATATAGTCTCTCATGGTGTTATCTCACCTGCTGGCACTTGTGATTCAGTCTATCATGGTGTTATCTAAACTGATAACACAGGTGATATAGTCTCTCATGCTGTTATTTTACCTGATGAAATTGGGAATACAACTTCTCGTGATGTTATCTTACCTGATGACACTGGGGATACAGTTTCTCATGGTGTTATTTTAACTGATAACACTGGTGATACAGTCTATCATGGTGTTATCTTACCTTATGACACTGGTAATACAGTCTCTCATGGTGTTATCCTACCTGATGACACTTGGGATTCAGTCTCTCGTGGTGATATATTACCTGATGATACTGGTGATACAGTCTATCGTTGTGTTATCTTACCTGATGACACTGGGGATACAGTCTCTCACGGAAGTAAAACCGTGGCGCTGACAGTGGGTAGACATGATGTGAGTGGTTGGCACCATGTCACTCCTGCAAGTGTGGAAGAGCGGTATGCTGGATGGTACTCTCCATGGCGCCAGTTTCAGTCTATGGTGAATTTTTCTCCAGGGGATAAACTGAAATAGTTCAATAGAGAATTAAGACAAACGAATTAACAGTATGACATTATGTAATTACATAACAGTACGTACATTACGTATGTACATTAATGTATCAGTACGAACATTACGTTAATTACGAAAAATTCACATTCTGAATGCAGCAATTTTCCATACTTACATATAATTTCGAAATTCATTTCCTACATAACATGAAAACTTCAATGCACAATTTATGTAATATATAATTCATTGTTGTATTACTCACTGTAGGTTTATATTACTCACCACTATAATGTATTACTCAGTGAACGATTACATATATCAACATTATGTTTTATTACTAACTGAAGGGTTGAATTACTCACTGCAGGGTTCTACTACTCACTGCAGGGTTGCATTACTCATTGTAGGGTTGCATTACTCTCCGCAGGGTTAAGTATAACTGTGTACCAGTAGCGGCAGACAGTTGCATCGACAGTCAACAGATGTACTATAGGCACATGTGCAAACACCAGCTCCAGCACCTCTGTGGGCAGGCTGAAATACACAACTTCTGAACACATCCTGAAATAGTTATATGTTTACCGTTTCTGAACACATCCTGCAATAGTTACATGTTCATTACTTTGGAACACATCTGGCAAGATTACATACTGCATCACAAACACTTACCCAGAGGTAGCAAAAACTACTACAACATGTATATTGACAGATACATGACAAAAGAGGAACAGATAGCCCACAGGCGAGCAAACCTCCACGATACAACTCTTCCCATTTGAGGTAGTTACCCACCCCGTGCCCAACCCGGTGCTAACCAGCTCACACCTGCTTCCCAGGTCACTTCCTCCCCAAATCAGCCCTCCCTCCTTCTTATCTCCCCAACACCTCCCCTGACACCATCGCATTCATATCCATCTGCTTCATCCCACCATCCTTCCCCCCCCCTACCCCCTTTATCCTTCTCCCCCTAACCTCTCAACCTCTATCTGACTCTCAACCATACGCTACCTCTCAACCCCTCTATGCCTCTCAGACCCTTCCTAATCTTCAGACCCAGTATTCCCTTCCTACTCCAAACCTACCTAACCAGGCCCTACCCCCAGACCTTCCTACCTACCTCCCTAGATGCCCAGCCCCGTATGCGCCCCCCCCAAGCACCCCCCTCAGACCCCCATTCACCCCCCCGATACTTCTCGGATCCCCCCAGCCCACATTCACGCCCCCCCCAAACACCCCCTCCAGGAACGCCAGGCGATGATGATGAAGATTAAGCCACCCAAAAGGTGGCAGGGGCATGAATAGCCCATAAGTGGTGGCCCTTATAAGCCATTACCAGTATCAAGAGCTGATACTGGAGATCTGTGGAGGTGCGAATGCACCCTGCATGACGGGAGATGTCTCCCTTATGAATGTGTTAAGATGAAGATTAAGCCACCCAAAAGGTGGCACAGGCATGAATAGCCCATAAGTGGTGGCTATTTTAAGCCATTACCAGTATCAAGAGCTGATACTGAAGATCTGTGGAGGTGCGAATGCACCCTGCATGATGTCTCCCTTGTGAATGTGTTACGATGAAGATGAAGCCACCCAAAAGGTGGCACGGGCATGAATAGCTCATAAGTGGTGGCCCTTTTGAGCCATCACCAGTATCAATAGATGATACTAGAGATCTGTGGAGGTGCGACTGCACCCAGCGTGACGGGAGATGTCTCCCAGACCAAATGGTGACCAGATGGTGAAAACGCCAGGCGAGTGTCTTACCACTACACCACGGAGACTGGTAAAGTCTCCGTAGTTTTGGTCGCCGTACTATAGAATGAATATAAATTCACTTGAACGTGTCCAGTGTAGAATGACTAAGTTAATTCCCCAAATTAGAAATCTTTCACACAAAGAAAGATTAACAAAGCTTAAGATGCATTCACTGGAAAGGCGAAAAGTTAGGGATGACATGATAGAGGTTTACAAGTGGATGAATGGACATAAAAAAGGGGATATTAATATGGTATTAAAAGTATCAACACAAGACAGAATACAAAACAATGGGTATAAATTGGAATAAGTTTAGATTTAGGAAAGACTTGGGTAAATACTGGTTCAGTAACAATGTTGTTGATTTGTGGAACCAATTGCCGAGTAACATGGTGGAGGTGGGGTCCCTCGATTGTTTCAAACGTGGGTTGGACATGTATATGAGTGAGATTGGGTGGTTATAAATAGATTTTATATATATAGTAATATGGTTATAGTTAAAATATATGGTTATAGTTATAAAATATTGGCATTGTATGGGCCAATAGGCCTTCTGCAGTTACCTTTGTCTTATGTTCTTATAAAAAGTGAGTGAGGCAGATCCTGACATAGTTGCAATAGTGGAAAATAAATGACGTGATCTCAGATGCAATCTTTCTGGAGGGCTACCAGGTGATAAGAAAAGAGAGGACAGAGATAGGGAGGGGGAGTAGCACTCCTAATAGAGCGGAAAGGGAAGATTGAAGACCTGGGAAATCGGGTTACCAATGAGAGCACAAGCTTCATACATGAAACCCTGACAGCAGATGGGAGAAAGATTGTGATCTTGGTAATATACAATCCCCCACCAAACAGTAGAAGACCCAGGCAGGAGTATGATGACAACAATAAGGCATGCATAGATGAACTGCAGAAGGCAGCAACATTAGCTCACAGAATGAGAGCAAAGCTGCTGGTCATGGGGGACCTAAATCATGATAAATTGGGAATCAAGGAATCCCTATGGAGAGGACGAAACGTGGGGAGCAAAGTTAGTAGATGTTATAGACAGGAATTTCCTAACACAACATGTGAAGGAAGACACAAAGTTAAGAGGAGGAGATGCACCGAGTCTATTAGACCTGATTTTCACCCAGAACGTAGAAGACATCAAGAATTTGGAGCATGAAATACCTTTAGGGGCCAGCGAAAAATTGTGTCCTAGTCTTTGACTACATGATGGAATTCAAACTTGTGACCATAGGACAAGAAGTCTGGGAAAGGAGAGTTGACTACAGGAGGATAAGGGACTATCCGGGAGTGGGAGTGAAAAAGTGCAGTGGGAGGAAAAAATTAGATGAAAAACAGTCCAAGATATGATGGACCTAGTCATACGGAAATACCAGGAGGCCGAAGAGAGATTTATACCAACAGTAAAGGGAACTATAATAACCCATGGTTTAATAAACAGTGTCAGGAAGCAAAAATGGCCAGCAATTTGTTCGGGTTCTTCTCTGGTATTACCAGAGAAGAACTAATAACGGCGATTAAAGTTGGGAAATCTACCGCCCTTTGGGAGGATAGAGTAACTTATGAAATACTTAATGAACTTGTCATTATGACGAAAAGCCCACTGATAGACCTCTTTAATATTAGTTATAAGGAGGGCAGAATTCCCAGTAAATGGAAAAAAAGCTTTGATCATCCCTATTCCTAAAGCTAATGGAGAGTACAGATCTGTGTCCTTACCCTCGTGTTTTTGTAAAATGATGGAGAGGATCATTTTAAATAGACTTTTATATATAATAGGTGATCAGCTGTCTAGTAATTTGTTCGGATTCCTCAGAGGAAAAAGTACCTCTGACTGTATTATTAAATGTCTAGTTAATGATAATGATTATTATAGAAATTTTTAATGATTTACAAGGAGCTTTTGATAAAACCAACAAAAAGGTTATTTTATATGAATTAGCTGGTCTTGGTGTTAAAGGGAGATTATTGCGCTGGATAGGGGATTATCTTTAGGAAAGGAAGGCTTAGGTGTGGTATCAAGGGTTGTATGTCAGGTGTGAGATCTTTTGAACTCGGCACATCTCAGGGAGGAGTGTTGAGACCCACGCTGTTTAATGTGCTAATGAATATGATAGCATCTCAGAGATTCTCAAATGGGGTAACTCCGATCATATATGCCGATGATATTTTGTTTCAGGGCAAAGATATTTCAAAGGTTCAAACAGTGTTGGATAATTTCAGAAGTATCCAACACCATATGGGTCACCATATGGGACTGGTGGTTAATGAAGACAAAACTAAGTTTGAATGTAGAATGTTGTTGTTTCAGATTTAGCTACTCAGGACGAAGTGTCCATGTAGCACAGGCTATGGTGAGCCCGTAATTGAGTTTGGTTATACATGATAACCTTTTTCCTGTGATATTTGGGTCTACGTTTAGAATTGAGATCTCCTTTTTCCCTGCTTATTTATCGCTTCTGTTTTAGTGCACTGGTTTTAATCTTGTTTTGTTAATATTATCTTGGTGGCGGATGTAGATGCAGAATGCTCACTAATGAGTCCCATTCCTCAACAGCTTTTCTAATCATTGTAGTCGGTGGAATGTGCATCTAATGCAGCTGCTGTCGTTGAATTAATGTTGAGTTTGATGTGCAGGGGTTCAGTAGCTTCACATTCCAGTAAGTAGTGCAATTTTGGCGCCTGTTTCGGTTTCACAGATGTGACACTCTTTAACTGAACTGCTGGGTTCATTACCTCCCAGCAGCACTTGTAACCAAGTCTGAGTCTGTGTATAGCTACTGCAATGTCTCTGGATATCTTTTTACCAGGCTTGAAAGAGGAGTAATCAGTGGCTTGTTCGTACCATATCGCAGTGGATCTTCCTTCCGCTACTTTGGCGACTTTTGATAGTTGAGAATATTTTCTTCTTGATTTGCTCCTTTATCTGTGAGAAACTTGGAGGTATTTGAACCTGAACAACAGGTAGAGTAGTGACAGTTTTTGCTAGTGAGTCTGCCTTTTCATTCCCATCTATGCCGATGTGACTTGGTATCCAATTTAGGGTGATTGACAGCCCTCGATTATGGGCTTCTTTTCCTATATGTTGAATTTCTGTGAGAAGTTGTATATTATCTCTGTGCTGACTGGATAACAATGCCTGGAGCGAAGATTTAGAGTCTGTATGAATGATGACATCATGTAAATTATTGTCAACTGTGTAGTTTATTGCCTCTTTCAGGGCATATAATTCTGTTTGCAATGTTGAGCACCCACTATTCATGCTCCAGTAAGCTTCATGGTTGCTAGTGTAAACTGCTGCCCCAGCAGAACCTTTTTCTTGATCAACTGATCCGTCTGTGAAGATGTGAGTCGTAGGTCCAGAGATAGTTTCCATTTGTTGTTCTATTACTTCCTTGAGCCTCTGCGGGTCACATGCTGATTTTTTAACTGGTAATCTTTCAATGATTATCTTTAGATTCGATTCTTCCCATGGAGGAGGCTGTCGAAAGTGTTGATATCGTCTATCTTCCCCTTTGTTTTCAATGGTCCATTTCAGGTCCATTTTCTCTAAAATCTTGACCACATTATCCATCCATGAGCTTGTTCTATACTGTAGGTCTTTCTGAAAGGATCTATGTATGCTGTCTTTGATTGACAGTCTGGCGGTTGTTCCAGTAAGTTTTCCTATTATGGTGGCTATCCTTTGTTTCATCCTGTTTTCTAATGCTGGTAAATTTGTTTCCATTCTAAGGTTCTCTCTACGCGTCCATATAGGTGCTCCCAGCATTGTTCTCAGAGCATCATTTTGAGACACTTCCAGTTTCTCCCATTGGTTATCACTGAGGGATGTAAGAGCAAGGGAAGCATAGTCGATGAGTGACCTAACTGCTTGAACGTAGTACATTTTGAGTACTGGTAGAGATGCACCCTCTCTAAGACTGGTCAGGGAGCGCAAAGCTGAGTTTCTGTCTTTACAGCATTGCCCAAGATATTCAATTTCTTGAGTGAATTTCAACTGGTTCTTTAAAAATAGGGTTGTGAAAAACTGGTTGTGAAAAATAAGGTTTCCAGGTTTGTCATTGATTTGATTCAGGAGGGAGGTAAGGCATTCTGTGGTTCCAACACCTTTTCTGTAAGCAAACATATTTTGGTGTAGTGGATTGGCTTTCCATTCAATTCGATTAAGGCCATTCTTTCTGCAGTTTCGGCCAGACAGCTTGTTAATGAGATGGGTCTTGGATTTCCTGGGACTTTAGGTTTTGGAATAGGAACAATAATTGCACTGTTCTAAGAGAGTGGTCGGTTTCTTGTCACCCAAGGTTCAGTCGAAAAAGGTTAGTCGCTGAGTGTAGCAGTACACAGTTACATTCACTCCCTCAGTTACTCTTTTAATACAGTGTAACCATGTCTCCCCCGTATATATGTCTTTCCTAACCATCCTTCCTGAATTATTAACGTCAGAAGGACACTAGTGATCTAGTAGCAAGAGCAAGGAAAATTGCTGAAGACGACCCAACCCTAAACGAAGCACCGTGGCAACTTGTAGGCAACGGAAAGGCAAACAAACGAAGAAGAACCGAAGAAACGTCCAAAGAAACCAAACTAGAAGCCAACCAGAACTCAAGAGCAGCACCCAAACCATTGCCAAGGACCATATTCAAAACCAAAAATCCAGGATCAGATCTTAGAGCCAAACCCGACATTAGAGGTAAATATAATATATCCACAGCTAATCCGGATATAGTCACAAACCTCAGGAACACAGAACACCTAGTTGAACTGAAACCAGAAGAAAAAATCACCAAAATGATAGTTCAAAATTTCCCGGTCGAAGTTCATGTAAACAGTCACTTAGTCACCCAAATGGTACAACGGCGGAAAGATGCAAGCACAACAATATAGAAACAAGACAGGTTCTTGTAACAATAAAAGGACCTCGCATCAACACTGAGTGTTGGGATCTATGGTCAATTCAGGCTAAGACTGTACAACCCAGAACCCATGCGCTGCTACAGATATCAGCGCTTCGGCCACCACAAAGATGGCAGCAGAGGCCCGGAACGATGTGGTGTATGTAGGGAGCTCCACAATACCGACATATGCAAGAATCTGCACAAAGAAGGCAAACAAACGAAAGCAAAATGTCCGAACTGCGGGGATACACATCACGCCTGGAACAAACGATGTCCGGAAAGGGGAAAAATAATATTAGCTTTCGGGTCAACCCAGCAACCCAAAGTAACAACTTCTAGACCCCAATCGACCAGACCCTCGGTAAAAAGCCAGTGGTACACCCCTCGACAAATCGGAATAAATGATGATCAGCAACAAACTGACATACCAAATCCTTCTAGTCTGAGCAAGGACAGGGCCTCCAACAACTGGAGGAAACAAAGAAGCACTACTCCACTAAGAAACAGCAACGGAATAGATCAAGGCAGCAAAACGAACATACCTGCCGTTGCCTCCAAGACCTCCCTAGCAGAAATGATGATTCCTACATCATCAAATGCCCCAGTAGCTGGATGTAGCAACGCTTCAACCCAACCAAGAGTCTCCTCACCCACCAAGAAGAAAGTCTCCACTCCAGCCAAGAATACACAAACCGTTGAATGTAGACGTCGGAGGCCCATTATATTGAAAATAAACGGTAAAAATATAGAGTTAATATATATAATTATTTAGGTATATTATATATATTAACCAGTATTAAAAAGACCTCGTCTTGGCAAGTTGTAAAGGACAGGGGTCTTAAGAAGACCTTGGCAAAACCGACACCTAATAGCCTAAGGACTTCTAACGCATTTGATGTGTTAGAGGACGAGTGCTGTGGTGAACCTGTAGTTCAAGGAGGAGGCAAAGGCAAAGCAACGAGGAGCATTGAAGCGCAGGTAAACTAACGTTCCTGATTGGAACGAAGCGAATTTTGGTTGTGGGAGATTACCAGGTGAGGTATTTAGACAGAACGTTTTGTGCCAGAGATAAGGGGAACAGGTTAAGGATTTGCTATCCGGGAGCTGGTATTGGTGATATTGTTAGAAACATAAAAGATATCATGACAGGAAATGGGAACAAACCCATTATTTGTATTAGTGCAGGGGGTAATGATGTTGGGCGAGTTAGGAGTGAGGAACTAATAACAAGTCACTTGAACTCCAAACCTTTCCAGATATCCTAAAAAGAGCGAGAGTAACCCCTGTACACAAATGTGGTGATCTCACAGATGTTAACAACTACAGACCTATATCAATCCTGCCTAACTTGTCACAAATTTTTGAAAAACTAATCTACAAGCAGCTTTACTCTCATCTAGCCCAACACAATATACTTAGCCAATATGGCAATCCATCACTCTTTGTAAAATCTCTTGTATGTAGCTTACCTAAATAAATATTTGATTTGATTGATTTGAATACAGATTCAAAGCAACAATAGAATTAGGAGCAAGGGAGGAATCCCGATCATATGTGGCATTCTTCCAATTAAGGGAGTGGGAAATGAATGGATGTCGAGGGCACTTGATGTCAATTGCAGGCTGGAAAGATATTGCAAATCTAATGCAATATCTTTTATAGACAACTGGGAACACTTCTATGGAAGAAATGACATGTATGCTCTGGATGGGGTGCATCTATCGAAGGGTACCAAACATTTGATTTGATTGATTTGAATACAGAGATTCAAAACAATAATAGAAATAGTTAGGAGCAAGGGAGGAATCCCGATCATATGTGGCATTCGTCCAAGAAAGGGAGTGGGAAATGAATGGATGTCGAGGGCACTTGGTGTCAATTGCAGGCTGGAAAGATTGCAAATCTAATGCAATATCTTTCATAGACAACTGGGAACACTTCTTTGGAAGAAATAAAATGTATGCTCGGGATGGGGTGCATCTATCAGAGGCTTGGGTCGTTGCTGTTGCGAACTCGTTGGAACCAGTGGTTAGAGGTGTTTGTTAGGGTTTAAACTGTTAGTAGATAGAGGTATGGGAATTGATTTGGAGGAAGGAGATAATAAAAGTATGTGTTAGTGGGAGAAAGGAATTGGCAAAATGATCAGGGAAAGAGAAGGGCCTCAAAATAACAATTCACTTAGGGTATATTACACTAACAGTAGAAGTCTAAGAAATAAAATTAACGAATTAAATGCTCTTGTCTGCACAGAAAAAATAGATATTATTGCACTTACCGAAACGTGGATGAATGTAGAAAATAGAGAACTATTAGCTGAATGTCAAATAAATGGATTTAAACTATTTCACACAGATAGATATATTAGACGAGGAGGAGGAGTAGCCATATATGTTAGGGACAATTTGTAATGTAGTCTTAAAGAGGGAAGCAAAACTGAGCCACACACAAAAAACTATTTGGATAGAATTAAACGAAAAAGCAAATAATATTATAATAAGAGTTATGTATAGGATACCAAATTTAGACAGAATGGAAGCAAAGCATCTATGGGAAGAAATATCTAGAGCATCTAGATCTAACAGTATTTATGTCATGGGTGATTTTAATTTTAGTGGAATAAACTGGGTGAACAAAACAGGGAATAGTGAAGTAAAAGATTTTCTAGAATTAATTGACGATTGCTTTCTTACGCAACACATTAAGGAACCAACGCGGGAAATTAATATTTTAGATTTAGTGTTAACTAACAGGGAAACACAAATTAATGACATCGAAATAGGGAGTGAGCTAGGGAACAGTGATCACAAAGTAATCAGATTTAGCATAGAATGGAATAGACCTGTAAGAGAAAATTCTGTTAAAGTGCCAGATTTTCGAAAAGCTGATTTTAATAGCCTAAGAAATTTTTGAGGTCAAATAGATTGGAAAGTCTTGGGTATAGGGTGTGGGCCGGTCTTGGAGCGAAACATAAACCCAGCGATAGGTGATGTAAAAGGGGATTTCGATGTGGATTTAATATATAACTTATTTAAGAATATTCTAAACAAAGCAGAGGAACGTAGTATACCATACAAATTGAATAGATCGAATACTAATGACCCAAAGTGGATAACAAATAATTTAAAGAAACTTATAGGTAAAAAGAGAGCTTGGTACAAAAGGATTAAGAATGGGGAAGTCAGTTTAGAACAGGAATTCATACAACTGGTTAGAAATGTTAAAAAAGAGATTAGGAAAGCAAAAAGAAACTATGAAGTTCGCATAGCAGAGCAAGCAAAGTCAAATCCTAAAGTGTTTTTTCAGTTATATCGAACTAAGACAAGGGAAAGGATAGGTCCATTAAAATCTGAGACAGGTCAAATAACGGATAATGACAAGATGAGTAGTATTTTTAACAAATATTGTATATCTGTATTTACTAAAGAAGAACTTAACAATATGCCTTCAGCCGAACAAGTCTATGTGGGTGGGGATGAGGACAGGTTGACTAGTTTAGTAGTTACCAGGGAGGATGTAATTAAACAATTAGAAAAACTAAAACCAAACAAATCCCCAGGGCCGGATGAAGTGTTTGCCAGGGTGCTTAAAGAATGCAAAGAGGAGCTTTCCGAGCCACTGTCTACCATATTTAATAAATCAATAGAGTCAGGCAGAGTGCCAGAGTCATGGAAGGTAGCTAATATGGTACCAAATTTTAAGAAAGGAGATAGATCACTTGCGTCAAACTATCGGCCAATTAGCCTAACGTCTATTGTTAGAAAGTTACTTGAATCAATAATTGAAAATCCAATTCGTCTCCATCTTGAAAAACATCAATTAATAAATGAGTCGCAACATAGTTTTACAAATGGCCGTTCATGTTTAACAAATTTGCTAACTTTTTATTCCAGCATAGTTGAGGCAGTTAATAGTGGTAAGGATTGTGATGTTGTGTACCTTGACTTTAGCAAAGCTTTTGATACAGTGCCACATGAAAGACTAATTAAAAAAAATAGAAGCTCATGGTATTGGGGGTGCTATATTAAGTTGGATTAGGGCATGGCTATTCCAAAGGAAACAGAGAGTTAGTATAAATGGGGTTAAGTCGGAGTGGGATAATGTTGTTAGTGGAGTACCTCAGGGCTCTGTCCTGGGACCTCTGTTGTTTATAATATATATAAATGATTTAGATTCAGGTTTGAGTAGCAACATTTGAAATTTGCCGATGATACGAAAATCGGTAGGGAAATTAATTCGGATTAGGACTCACTATCACTTCAAGTTGATCTAGATAGGGTTTTGAAATGGTCAAAGGATGGGAAAATGCAGTTTAATGCTGATAAATGTAAAGTTCTGAGGCTAGGTAATGATGACCGTATCTTGAGTTACAAGATACGAGCTAGATGGTGTTGAGATTGCGAAGTCGGATTGCGAAAGGGATCTGGGAGTTATGACTGCAGTCAGTCAGGTGCAGTCACAGTGAGAGGTTGTGTTAGCTTAAGCTCTGATTCTAATAATATTATTATTGCAATAATGGAAGGATTAGTGAAGGATTTGGTGAGTCTGGTTGGAGCTCTGAGAGCAGAGATGGATTCCCTGCGGGAGGAGGTACGACGGCTGAGACTTCGGGAGGAAACGAAGGAGGAGGCCAGTGTTGACGGGACCTCATTAAGAAGGACTGACCGGACCAATAATAAGAAGACCTCGTCTTGGCAAGTTGTGAAAGACAGGGTTCTTAAGAAGACCTTGGCATAACCGACAACTAATAGCCTACACCTAAGGACTTTTGACGTATTAGAAGACGAGTGCTGTGTTGAACCTGTTGTTCAACAAGATGGCAAAAACAAAGTAATGAGGAGCATTGAAGCGCAGGTCCCTCAAACTGCTCGAAAGGAAAAGGGAGAATCGATGCGAATTTTGGTTGTGGGAGATTCCCAGGTGAGGTATTTAGACAGAACGTTTTGTGCCAGAGACAGGGGGAACAGATTAAGGGTTTGCTATCCGGGAGCTGGAATTGGTGATATTGTTGGAAACATGAATGATATTATGACGGGAAATGGAAACAAACCCACACCACACACTTGGTCCGGGAGACATCTCCCATCACACAGGGTGCAGTTGCACCTCCACAGATCTCCAGTATCAGCTCTTGATACTGGTAATGGCTCAAAAGGGCCTCCAGTTACGGGCTATTCATGCCCGTGCCACCTTTTGGATGGCTTAATCGTCATCTTGGACACATTCACACGGGAGAAATCTCCCGTCACGCAGGGTGCAGTCGCACCTCCACAGATCTGCAGTATCATCTATTGATACTGGTGATGGCTCAAAAGGGCCACCTCTTACGGGCTATTCATGCCCGAGCCACCTTTTGGGTGGCTTCATCTGTTTAAAACACGGGATCTCCCGTCACGCTGGGTGCAGTCGTACCTCCACAGATCTCCAGTATCGTCTATTGATACTTGTGATGGCTCAAAAGGGCCACCACTTACCAATTCATGCCCGTGCCACCTTTTGGGTGGCTTCATCTTCATCTTAACACATTCACAAGGGAGACATCTCCCATCATGCAGAGTGCATTCGCACCTCCACAGATCTCCAGTATCAGCTCTTGATACTAGTAATGGCTTAAAATGGCCACCACTTACGGGCTATTCATGCCCGTGCCATCTTTTGGGTGGCTTAATCTTCATCAATCAATCAAACAAACCCATTATTTGTATTAGTGCAGGGGGGTAATGATGTTGGGCGAGTTAGGATTGAGGAACTAATACAGAGATTCAGGACAGCCATTGAATTAGTTAGGAGCAAGGGAGGAATCCCGATCATATGTGGCATTCTTCCAAGAAAGGGAGTGGGAAATGAATAGATGTCGAGGGCACTTGGTGTCAATTGCCGGCTGGAAAGATATTTCAAATCAAATGCAATATCTTTCATAGACAACTGGGAACACTTCTATGGAAGAAATGAAATGTATGCTCGTGATGGGGTGCATCTATCGAGAGCTGGGGTTGTTGCTGTTGCGAACTCGTTGGAAGAAGTGGTTAGAGGTGTTTGTTTGGGTTTAAACTGTTAGTAGATAGAGGTATGGGAATTGATTTGGAGGAAGGAGATAATAGAAGTATGTGTTTGTGGGAGAAAGGAATTGGCAAAATGATCAGGGAAAGAGAAGGGCCTCAAAATAACAATTCACTTAGGGTATATTACACTAACAGTAGAAGTCTAAGAAAAAAAATTAACGAATTAAATGCTCTTGTCTGCACAGAAAAAAATAGATATTATTGCACTTACCGAAACGTGGATGAATGTAGAAAATAGAGAACTATTAGCTGAATATCAAATAAATGGATTTAAACTATTTCACACAGATAGATATATTAGACGAGGAGGGGAAGTAGACATATATGTTCGGGACAATTTGAAATGTAGTCTCAAAGAGGGAATCAAAACTGAGCCACACACAGAAACTATTTGGATAGAATAATACGAAAAAGCAAATAATATTATAATTATTATAATAGGAGTTATATATAGGCCACCAAATTTAGACAGAATGGAAGCAAAGCATCTATGGGATGAAATATCTAGGGCATCTAGATCTAACAGTATTTATGTCATAGGGGACTTTAATTTTAGTGGAATAAACTGGTTGAACAAAACAGGGAATAGTGAAGCAGAAGATTTTCTAGAATTAATTGCCGATTGCTTTCTTACGCAACACATTAAGGAACCAACACGGGAAAATAATATTTGTTAGTTAACACTAAACAGGGAAACACAAATTAATGACATCGAAAAATGGAGTGAGCTAGGGAACAGTGATCACAAAGAAATCAGGTTTAGCATAGAATGGAATAGACCTGTAGGAGAAAATTCTGTTAAAGTGCCAGATTTTCGAAAAGCTGATTTTAATAGCCTAAGAAATTTTTTGGGTCAAATTGATTGGAAAGTCTTATGTATGGGGTGGGGGCCGGTCTTGGTGCGAGACATGAACCCAGCGATAGGTGACGTAAATGGGGATTTCGATGTGGATTCAATATATAACTTATTTAAGAATATTCTAAACAAAGCACAGGAACGTAGTATACCATACAAATTGAATAGATCGAATACTAATGACCCAAAGTGGATAACAAAGAATTTGAAGAACCTTATAAGTAAAAAGAGAGCTTGGTACAAAAGGATTAAAAATGGGGAGGTCACTTTAGAACAGGAATTCGTACAACTGGTTGGAAATGTTAAAAAAGAGATAAGGAAAGCAAAAAGAAACTATGAAGTTAGCATAGCAGGGCAATCAAAGACAAATCCTAAAGGGTTTTTTCAGTTATATCGTACTAAGACTAGGGAAAGGATAGGTCCATTAAAAACTGAGACAGGTCAAATAACAGATAGTGATGAAGAGATGAGTAGTATTTTTAATAAATATTTTGTATCTGTATTTACTAAAGAGGAACTTAACAATATGCCTTCAGCTGAACAAGTCTATGTGGGTGGGGACGAGGACCGGTTAATGAGTTTAACAGTTACCAGGGAGGATGTTCTTAAACAAATACTAAAACTCAAACCAAACAAATCCCCAGGGCCGGATGAAGTGTTTGCCAGGGTGCTTAAAGAATGCAAAGAGGAGCTTTGTGACCCACTGTCAACCATATTTAATAAATCAATAGAGTCAGGCAGAGTGCCAGAGTTTTGGAAAGTTGCTAATGTGATACCAGTTTTTAAGAAAGGAGATAGATCACTTGCGTCTAACTATCGACATATTAACCTAACGTCTATTGTGGGAAAGTTACTCGAATCTATAATAGCAAATAAAATTTGTCTTCATCTTGAAAGACATAAATTAATAATTGAGTCGCAACATGGTTTTATAAATGGCCGTTCATGTTTAACAAATTTGTTATCTTTTTATTCTAGCATTGTTGAGGAAGTTGATAGTGGTAAGGATTGCGATGTAGTGTCCCTTGACTTTAGCAAAGCTTTTGATACAGTGCCACATGAAAGACTGATTAAAAAGTTAGAGTCTCATGGTATTGGGGGTGCTATATTAAGCTGGATTAGGGCATGGCTATACCAAAGGAAACAGAGAGTTAGTATAAATGGAGTCAAATTGTTAATAGCCTAACGTCTATTGTGGGAAAGTTACTGGAATCTATAATAGCAAATAAAATTCGTCTTCATCTTGAAAAACATAAATTAATAATTGAGTCGCAACATGGTTTTATAAATGGCCGTTCATGTTTAACAAATTTGTTATCTTTTTATTCTAGCATTGTTGAGGCAGTTGATAGTGGTAAGGATTGCGATGTTGTATACCTTGACTTTAGCAAAGCTTTTGATACAGTGCCACATGAAAGACTGATTAAAAAAATAGAGTCTCATGGTATTGGGGGTGCTATATTAAGCTGGATTAGGGCATGGCTATACCAAAGGAAACAGAGAGTTAGTATAAATGGAATCAAGTCAGAGTGGGAAAATGTTGTAAGTGGAGTGCCTCAAGGCTCTGTCCTGGGACCTCTGTTGTTTATAATATATATAAATGATTTAGATTCAGGTTTGAGTAGCAACATTTGCAAATTTGCCGATGATACGAAAATCGGTAAGGAAATTAATTCGGAGGAGGACTCACTATCACTTCAAGTTGATCTAGATAGGGTTTTGAAATGGTCAAAGGATTGGCAGATGCAGTTTAATGCTGATAAATGTAAAGTTCTGAGGTTAGGTAATGATGATAGAGTTACAAGATACGAGCTAGATGGTGTTGTGATTGCGAAGTCGGATTGCGAAAGGGATCTGGGAGTTATGATTAGTAAGAATTTAAAACAAAAGGATCAATGCATAAATGTTCGTAATAAGGCAAATCGGACACTTGGATTTATTAATCGCAGCGTTAGTAACAAGACACCTGGTGTGGTTCTCAAGCTATATCTTGCTCTAGTTAGGCCCCATTTAGATTATGCAGTTCAGTTTTGGTCGCCATATTATAGAATGGATATAAATTCACTTGAACGTGTCCAGCGTAGGATGACTAAGTTAATTCCCCAAATTAGAAATCTTTCATATGAAGAAAGATTAACAAAGCTTAAGTTGCATTCACTGGAAAGGCGAAGAGTTAGGGGTGACATGATAGAGGTTTACAAGTGGATGAATGGACATAACCGGGGGGATATTAATAGGGTATTAAAAGTATCAACACAGGACAGAACACGAAACAATGGATATAAATTGGATAAGTTTAGATTTAGGAAAGACTTGGGTAAATACTGGTTCAGTAACAGGGTTGTTGATTTGTGGAACCAATTGCCGCGTAACATTGTGGAGGTGGGGTCCCTCGATTGTTTCAAGCATGGGTTGGACAAGTATATGAGTGGGATTGGGTGGTTATAGAATAGGAGCTGCCTCGTATGGGCCAATAGGCCTTCTGCAGTTACCTTTGTTCTTATGTTCTTATGAGTCAAGTCAGAGTGGGAAAATGTTGTAAGTGGGGTGCCTCAGGGCTCTGTCCTGGGACCTCTGTTGTTTATAATATATATAAATGATTTAGATTCAGGTTTGAGTAGCAACATTTGCAAATTTGCCGTTGATACGAAAATCGGTAGGGAAATTAATTCGGAGGAGGACTAACTATCACTTCAAGTTGATCTAGATAGGGTTTTGAAATGGTCGAATGATTGGCAGATGCAGTTTAATGCTGATAAATGTAAAGTTCTGAGGTTAGGTAATGATGAGAGTTATGATTAGTAAGAATTTAAAACAAAAGGATCAATGCATAAATGTTCGTAATAAGGCAAATCGGACACTATGATTTATTAATCGCAGCGTTAGTAACAAGACACCTGGTGTGGTTCTCAATCTATATCTTGCTCTAGTTAGGCCCCATTTAGATTATGCAGTTCAGTTTTGGTCCCCATATTATAGAATGGATATAAATTCACTTGAACGTGTCCAGCGTAGGATGACTAAGTTAATTCCCCAAATTAGAAATCTTTCATATGAAGAAAGATTAACAAAGCTTATATTGCATTCACTGGAAAGGCGAAGAGTTAGGGGTGACATGATAGAGGTTTACAAGTGGGTGAATGTGCATAACAAAGGGGATATTAAAAGGGTATTAAAAGCATCAACACTAGACAGAACACGAAACAATAAGTATAAATTGGATAAGTTTAGATTTAGGAAAGATTTGGGTAAATACTGGTTCAGTAACCGGGATGTTGATTTGTGGAACCAATTGCCGCGTAACATTGTGGAGGTGGGATCCCTCGATTGTTTCAAGCATGGGTTGGACATGTATATGAGTGGGATTGGGTGGTTATAAATAGGAGCTGCCTCGTATGGGCCAACAGGCCATCTGCAGTTGCCTTTGTTCTTATGATTAGTAAGAATTTAAAACAAAAGGATCAATGCATAAATGTTCGTAATAAGGCGAATAGGACACTGGGATTTATTTATCGAAGCGTTAGTAACAAGACACAACAAGTTAGTAACATTATAGAATGTGGTTCTTAAGCTATATCTTGCTCTGGTTAGACCCCATTTAGATTATACAGTTCAGTTTTGGTCGCCGTATTATAGAATGGATATAAATTCACTTGAACGTGTCCAACGTAGGATGACTAAGTTAATTCCCCAAATTAGAAATCTTTCATATGAAGAAAGATTAACAAAGCTTAAGTTGCATTCACTGGAAAGGCAAAGAGTTAGGGGTGACATGATAGAGGTTTACAAGTGGGTGAATGGACATAACAGGGGGGATTTTAATAGGGTATTAAAAATATCAACACAAGACAGAACACGAAACAATGGGTATAAATTGGATAAGTTTAGATTTACGAAAGACTTGGGTAAATACTGGTTCAGTAACAGGGTTGTTGATTTGTGGAACCAATTGCAGCGTAACGTGGTGGAGGTGGGGTCCCTCGATTGTTTCAAGTGCGGGTTGGACAAGTATATGAGTGGGATTGGGTGGTTATAGATAGGAGCGGCCTCGTATGGGCCAATAGGCCTTCTGCAGTTACCTTTGTTCTTATATTCTTATGTACTTATGTTTGAGTAGCAACATTTGCAAATTTGCCGATGATACGAAAATCGGTAAGGAAATTAATTCGGAGGAGGACTCACTATCACTTCAAGTTGATCTAGATAGGGTTTTGAAATGGTCGAAGGACTGGCAGATGCAGTTTAATGTTGATAAATGTAAAGTTCTGAGGTTATGTAATGATGATAGGGTTACAAGATACGAGCTTGATGGTGTTGAGATTGCGCAGTCGAATTGCGAAAGGGATCTGGGAGTTATGATTAGTAAGAATTTAAAACAAAAGCATCAATGCATGAACGTTCGTAATAAGGCGAATAGGGCACTGGGATTTATTAATCGAAGCGTTACTAACAAGACACCTGGTGTGGTTCTTAAGCTATATCTTGCTCTGGTTTGGCCCCATTTAGATTATGCAGTTCAGTTTTGGTCGCCGTATTATAGAATGGATATAAATTCACTTGAACGTGTCCAACGTAGGATGACTAAGTTAATTCCCCAAATTAGAAATCTTTCATATGAAGAAAGATTAACAAAGCTTAAGTTGCATTCACTGGAAAGGCGAAGAGTTAGGGGTGACATGATAGAGGTTTACAATGTTTCCGATTGCATTGATAAATTAATTTTTCATAGACTTTGATATATTTTCATTTTGATTGAATTATTTTGTGTGACATTGCCTTGGAATTGAGCTGCGTTGTTTGCCATAGTGTTCATTTTGTGAGTATAGTTTATTTGTTTCTTTTTTCATTTTTTCTTATTTTTCAGTGCAATTGGTGGTGAAATTGAGCTGTGTAGATTGATCGACTTTTGAATTGAAATATTTCGTTAGTATTTTTTGGTTTGGTTTTGAAAACAAGAAATTGGAAAATACGTTTATTTCACAGCTGCAAATCTGCTACAGACAGCTATGAATCCACCAGCTTCAACGGTTACTGCTTTCTTCATGTTATGTCAAAATGACGCATTTGCAAAAAGACTGCTGTATTCAGAAGTGAAGGAAATATAAATTGCACATGGCTGAAGATATTGTACATCGAATACGCAAGGAAAATTCAAATATGAACATCGATTTTACAGTAGAAATCTACAACAAAGCGTTGATAATGATTGAAGATTTGTGCTTAGAAATCGCGAACAAAGTTCTCAAGCAATTGGAAATACCATTACCGAATCGATCTGCTGCTGCTTCGTTCGATGTAGAATTGCGTCGTGAACAAAGTTACAACACGGGTGATCTGTGGTCGTATGTGTAATCAAATATTCCTAATCTAACGCTTAAGCGAAAAGGTATTTACAACTAAATAATTCAAATTGTCAATAATGGGCTTGAGAAAATTTTCTTAGATACGCCAGGAAGAACTGGAAAACCTTTCTAATTAGATTGATTTTGGCAGCATTTCGATCCCAAAATGACATAGCCTTAGCTCTTGCATCGTCCGGAATAGCTGCAACATTGCTATCAAGTGGAAGAACTGATACCTCGGCTTTGAAATTGCCATTGAACATGCAATTCATTGAAACTCCCATGTGCAACATTTCCAAAGAATTTAGCACACGAACATTACAAAATTATTCAGCGTAACATTCAAAGCGAGGCAGTCACATACAAGTCCGTCGACACTGTTGAGGAAGCAGATGAAGCGGTTAATTATCCAACAAAATTTTTTAATACACTCATCTGCCAGGGATACCATCAAACGTAATGCAATTGAAAATCGGCGTACCAATTATCATGTTACGAAATAACAACCACCCAAAACTTTGCAATGCCTCGCGGCTTGCAGTAAAAAATTATTCAGCGTCGTCGTAGAAGCAACAATCTTGACAGGACGTTTCAAAGGTGAAGATGTCCTAATTCCTCGCATTCCTATGATTCCAACAGATATGCCAATTCAATTTAAGATATTGTAATTTCAATTCGATTGGCGTTTGCAATCATCATCAACAAAGATCAGGGCTAATCTTCAGAATTGTACAGTTTATATCTAAACACGGATTGATTCCCACATGGACAATTATATTTTGCGTGTTCTAGAGTCGGCAAACCAGACAGTCTCTATATCTCCACAACAATGGAACAACAAAAAATATTGTATACCCACAAGCATTGTAAAATTAAACATATTAGAAACGTGCGCTTTCCCTTTTCTTTCTTTCCCACTTACCCAGACTGAGCCACAGCAACGCGTGGCAGGTACTGCTAGTAATTACTAAACTGAAATGGAAGTTTGTTACAAAAAGTGAACTAGTTACTTAAAGAATTGTATTTTGCAATATATAATAAATGATAATGCGAGTTTTGATTGTAAATAACTTAGTGAACTTGTACTATTGTATGAAGAAAGTTATTTTATGAGTTTTCCATTGAAGCATAAGTTTATTAGTACATAAAGTTGTAAATGCTTTTTTTGATATATCGTATTTCTTAAAAAGTTCTTTGAGGCTTCAACACGTCTTGTCTTAGGAAGTTTAGCACAGACTTTGGTTTATTTATGTCCTGGAAAGTTGCCCTTGACTACTTGTTTATTGAATGAAAGACAATGTTTGTTATAGAGAGAGTTATATGTAATGTTTGATGACTATTCTCGATGTTTAAGAAATTACACACAGAAATCACAATTGTGTGATGCATCAAATGAACAAATCCACAAGGGCCATGACGAGGATTCGAACCTGCGTCCAAGAGCATTCCAGACGCTGCCTTAATCGACTGAGCTACGACATGGTCTAAAGAGTTGAAACCAAAGTTCTACTGAACTTACTGGATCCTGCAGCCTCCCCGAGGCACAAGCCAGGGTTTTACACAATTCTCCCATGCTCTCGAGTTGTGTCAATAGGCCATTCTCCCTCTTCGCCCTTACTTCATTACACACAGAAATCACAGTTGTGTGAGGCATCAAATGAAGAAATCCACAAGGACCGTGACGAGGATTCGAACCTGCGTCCGAGAGTATCCCAGACGCTGCCTTAATTGACTGAGCTACGACATGGTCAAAAGAGTTGAAACCGAAGTTCTACTGAACTTACTGGATCTTGCAGCCTCTCCGAGGCACAAACCAGGGTTTTATACAACTTTCCCATGCACTCGAGTTGTCAATAGGCCGTTCTCCCTCTTCGCCCTTACTTCATTACACACAGAAATTAGAAATCACAACTCTTTTGACCATGTCGTAGCTCAGTCGATTAAGGCAGCGTCTGGTTTGCTTTCGGATGCAAGTTCGAATCCTCATCACGTCCCTTGTGGATTTGTTCATTTAATGTATCACGCAATTGTGATTTCTGTGTGTAATGAAGTAAAGGCGAAGAGGGAGAACGGCCTATTGACATAGCTCGAGTGCATGAGGGAGTTGTATAAAACCCTGGTTTGTGCCTCGGAGAGGCTGCAGGATCCAGTAAGTTCAGTAGAACTTCGGTTTCAACTCTTTTGACCATGTCGTAGCTCAATCGATTAAGGAAGCATCTGGGATGCTCTCGGATGCAGGTTCGAATCCTCGTCACGGCCCTTGTGGATTTGTTCCTATAAGAGATTAACTTTTTTTACTCTGAGAGTATTCTTTTATGTTGATATACGACAGAGAGAGTATTCCTAATGTTTTTGAGAGTATCATTGGCGAATAAAGATTCTTTGAAAGTATCATTTTGATGTATAAAGTCGTGTAAAAGAGTGACAATGACAATTAAAATGAGTATGGAAGATAATAATGATGTATAGGATTGAATTTTTAATGCATAAAGTTGTCTTAGAAAGGCGTATTTATTATGTAAACATCTTTTGGATAAGTGGATAGAAACTCTGTATGTGTATTTTTTCAACATCATTTGGATAAGATGGATAGACAATTCTTGATACATATTTATTTTTGTAAACATCGTTTGGAGAAGTGGATAAAGAACTCTGGATGCGTATTTATTTTTATAAACACCACTTGGGTACGTGGATAGACAACTCTGGATGTGAATTTATTTTTGTAAACATCATTTGGATAAGTGAATAGACAACTCTTTACACACATTATTTATTTGAACAGATACATTAGGTGTAAGGAAACGGTTATCCAAATCTCGTTTTATGAGTCCATATAAATAATACACATACAATACTTTTAAACACGACACACGGACATCATCAACTAACAGACTATGAGAACAGATACATAGGAGACATGATTGGTTAAGTTAAGGAATGTATATTAAATAGTAATAATACACATACGTACTTTAAAATATCTGAGACACTTCGTTTAAAACAATATGTAGTGTCTGACGCAGTTTCACAATTAAATTTGGGGGAATTGATATATCAAGTGCTTTGTAACTAACTAAAATATACAATTTAAACTAGCTAATGATTAGTTACTGAAAGAAATAAATAAAAAAAAAGTTTGATAATGAAAATAGACTGAATCGAACATGTATTGAAAAAGTTTTGAACATATAATAAATATAAATATCGAAATGAGGTTTTTATACTTAGTTATCAAGAGTGTAGTGTGTGATGTGTATAGAGAGTGTGAGACAGAGAGAGAGAGAGTGTGTGTGTGTGTGTGTGTAGTAGTGTGTGTGTAGTGTGTGTGTGTGTGTAGTGTGTGTGTGTGTAGTAGTGTGTGTGTGTGTGTAGCAGTGTGTGTGTAGTGTGTGTGTGTGTGTAGTAGTGTGTGTGTAGTGTGTGTGTGTGTGTGTAGCAGTGTGTGTGTGTGTATGTGTGCGTGTGTGTGTGTAGTGTGTGCGTGTGTAGTGTGTGCGTGTGTAGTGTGTGTGTGTGTGTGTAGTGTAGTGTAGTGTGTAGTGTAGTGTGTATGTAGAGTCTAGTGCATGTAGGTAGTGTGTGTGTGTGTAGTGAGTGTGTAGAGTGTAGTGTAGTGTGTGTATGAATTCAGTGTGTAGAGTGTAGTGAATGTGTAGTGTAGTGTGTGTGTAGTGTAGAGTGTAGTGTGTGTAGAGTGTAGTGTGTATAGAGTGTAGTGTGTGAGTGTGTAGAGTGTAGTATTTAGTGTGTAGAGTGTAGAGTATTGTGTCTTTGTGTCTAGTGTGTGGAGTGTAGCGTGTGTAGTGTAGTGTGTATGTAGAATGTAGTGTGAGTGTATGTAGTGTGCAGAGTGTAGTGTGTGTGTGTAGTGCGTAGAGTATAGTGTGTGTAGTATAGTGTGTTTATGTAGTGAGTGTGTAGTGTGTGTTGAGTGTAGTATGTGTGTGTGTGGGGTCACGCGTGCAAGCCGCTGTGAGCAAATTATATACAAACCTTGATGATTGGCAGGCCTAGCTGTCGGTCCTAAAGATCTCCTTAGTGCATGCGAGACACACTAACGAAATGAAGACGCTGATTCATCCGTTGACAGATATCAACGCTCATCGTCATGCCCCTACCTATTCTTTCAGCCAACAAGAATAACACTAATATTTATTTTGTGAGTGTTATATTAAAAACCGTCTAAGACAGTCCATATTTTAAAAATGGGCGGGGGTGAAGCAAGGTGTCGAGAGGCGATGCATACCTTAATGACACGTGTCTACCTTGATAATCCAGAATGAAGAGTCACCCAATTAACCCAGCAGGGGACTTTGCCGACCCGTTAAGAAAGTAACCATATTTAATTCATTAAATACAGTGACCGGGCATTGATTGGGCATGGAGGCGCGGCACGGTGAGGGCAAGTAGGAGTGGCGCGGTGCGGGTATGGAGGGGTGATCATTGAGGTGCAACACAGTGCGGGCATGGAGACGCGGTCATGGAGGTGTGGCATGGTCATGGAGGCACGGCATGGTCATGGAGGCGCCACCCATCTGACTGTGGGAAGTGCGGTACCCCAACCCACCAAACCATCCTAGGCAAATCGTTGATGCTCAAGCACCATGAACATCTGTCATCTATCCACACAACACCCATCTCCACTGATTCAGTGAGGGAACCTCTACAGTACATAATCAAGAGGGTTGGAGGTGGTCTGAAAACCACACATATTACCCAGGGACAACCGGAAACCATTCCCCAGATTATCACTCCTCATCCATCATTTATATGTCTTCCCCATTCCACCAGTGAAGGGGACGGTTGGCAAAACAAATCTATATTTTTTTTAAACATACATTTTCAATATATTTCCAATCCCTTGAGGTTAACCACTAAACACTCATTAGGACCATGCAATTAATCACATTCATTCATCGAACTTTATCTCATCCATTTCATCGTGTAGGGGGACACTCTACACCACATAAACTCACATTAAAAGACCATGGGGTAACCGGAAAACCACACCCGGGTCACACAATTTTCAATCCTCATCCATACGTCACCTATCTCATCCATCTGCGACTTGCACTGGTCTACGAGCAAGAGTTTCTAAAATATATTAGTTACCCCTAAAAACTCACTTCGAGAGTGAGAAGGAAATCGGGAAAATACCCCCTTGGATCATGCGATTATCACTTCTCACTATCTCTCATCCATCTCAGAAATGGAGAAGACCCTTGTAGTTATGGACAAAACCAGCGGAAAATTCACCTGAAGCTGACTTCCCAGTCCATGAAATCGCATCCGGATAGCTGCATCTAAACGGAAGGGAAACGAGTGCTTAACTAGCTTTTTTATGCAGACAAGTATAGACCCAGAACTAAACCTCTTATCCACTATCTATGACAATCATCACTTTAATGATCTAAATTACAGATATTTTGCAGCACATGATGTAAACAATGTATTAACACATAATCACAATATCTCTGTAATCAACTTGAACGTTAGATCCCAAGGTAAACACTTCGATAATGTTAGTGCCTTGACTGAAACCATTGACAACAAATTCCCTTCTATTATACTTACTGAAACATGGTTGAAAGAGGATACTACTCAACTCTTTAACATGCCTAACTACTCGGCAATTCACAACTGTCGTCAAATTCAGAGAGGTGGTGGCACTGCTCTTTACTACCACCAAGAACTAACATGCTTAAAAGTAATTAGAACTAGAGACTGCTGTAGGGAGTATATCTTCGCCAGCTTCAGAGTCAAGGGTGCCGAGTCTGTCCTGTCTGTGGGTGCAGTCTATAAAATTCCTAACACTGATGTATCCGAATTCAGCTCAAACCTTAGAAATCTAATACTCGATAACAGACTGAACAAAAACCATCTAATTATCGCAGGGGACTTTAATATTGACCTCTGCGAGCCTGAACACCCTACTGCTGTTAGCTTCCTCAAGTGTATGAATTCCTGCTTCCTCATACCCTGAATCACTAGACCTACTAGAATCACTGATAGTACATCCTCGACTCTAGATCACATCTGGACAAACATAACCTCTCTGCTTACTTCAGGTATAATCACCGATAGCACTACAGACCATTACCCCACATTTCTCTTAACTAACATTAGCAAACCACCTCTAGAGTCAAGAGAGTTAAGTTTCAGCCTGCACAATGAAACTGCTATAGACAATTTTATAACTGCTGCTGATAATGTCAACTGGGAGTCCGAGTTAGGTAACATAGGGGACATCAACCTAGCAGTGCAATCTTTTCTTCAAAAAACTCTTAGCCTTTATAACACCCACTGTCCTATGCTTACAGAACAAGTTACAATCAAAAGGCTTAACAATCCCTGGCTTACAAAGGGAATACTTAAATCCATTAATAAAAAACATGACCTTGAGAAAAAGTATTGGTTACGAATTGTCTCCAAAGAATTCTCAAAGAATTACTCGTTATTGCTATCTAAGATAATTAGACGAGCCAAAACTTAATACTACAAAGATAAATTTACCCAAATAAAGAGCAACATTAAAAAAACTTGGAGCACAATTTCACAAATATTGGGATCAAAGAAGATTTTAAATAACAAACCAACACTCCTGTCCAATAACGATGGTCAGCTTTCAGCCTCAGATTCTGCTATGGAGTTCAATAGGTTCTTCTCTTCCATTGGGTCATCCCTTGCAAATGATATTCCATCTTCCAGTACTGATGTTCAGGACTATCTTACAGGTAACTATCCACAGTCTCTGTACTTAAAGCCTATTAATTCCACTGACGTCAATGAGATAATCCTTTCCCTTAAAACCAAGTCTACTGTGTTTGGTTAGATACCAACTTTAATTTACAAAAAAGCCTCCAGAACTTTAGCCCCTGCTATTGCATTGCTCTTTAACAAGTCACTTGAACTCCAAACCTTTCCAGATATCCTAAAAAAACGAGAGTTACCCCTGTACACAAATGTGGTGATCTCACAGATGTTAACAACTACAGACCTATATCAATCATGCCTAACTTGTCAAAAAAATTTGAAAAACTAATCTACAAGCAGCTTTACTCTTATCTAGCCAAACACAATATACTTAGCTCTTGCCAATATGGCTTCAGACCCAAAAAAAGCACTAATGATGCACTTATTAGTATGATTAACTTGATTCATGCAGCTCTTGATAAAAATGAGTTCTCTGTTGGGTTATTTGTGGACCTGCGTAAGGCTTTTGACACTGTCAACCACCAAAACCTTCTTCTTAAATTACATCATTATGGAGTCAGAGGACACTCCCTGCAATACCTCAAATCCTACCTTACTGACAGGCTCCAGTATGTTTCTGTGAATAACTCAATTTCTCCCACCCTACTTTTCAACATTGGTGTTCCTCAGGGCAGCATACTTGGTCCTCTCCTCTTTCTCATCTACATTAATGACCTTCCAAATGCCTCCCAACACCTCAAACCAATTCTATTTGCTGACGACACAACCTTCATTTACTCCAGTCCTGACCCCCTTGCTCTAAATGCCACAGTAAATACTGAGCTAAAGAAAGTCCATCTTTGGCTAACTGCCAACAAACTCACCCTTAACATTGACAAAACTTTCTATATTCTGTTTAGCAATAAATCCTCTAATCAAATAAATCTCAAAAAAACAATACCCAAATTTGTAACAAATTAGATGGAAAATTCCTTGGCATTCTCATTGACCACAAGCTGAATTTCCAGGGACACATTCTAAATATATCAAAAAAAGTTTCAAAAACTGTTGGCATTCTTTCTATGATCAGATATTATGTACCCTGCCCTGCCCTGGTGACTATTACTCCCTCATCTATCCATATCTCAACTATGGTATTTGTGCTTGGGGTTCTACTACCCAAAATCATTTACGTCCTCTAATTACTCAACACAAAGCTGCTATTAGGACAATATCCAACTCTGGCCCCAGACATCACTCGGCTCCTACTCAAATCTCTGAATATGTTAGATATTAAGTCACTGCACATTCTCTCATGTGTATTATACATATATAAAACGCTGAACTGTAATGCCAATCCTGACCTCAAAAGCTTCATAGAAGGTTGTAACAGAACCCATGAGCACCACACAAGAAACAAATACAGTTTTGATATTCCTAGAGTACGACTTAATCAAACTAGAAATGCTCTACAAATCAAGGGACCCAGAATGTGGAATGACCTTCCCAACCATGTTAAAGACTGTACCTCTCCCAACCAGTTTAAGATAAAAACGAAGCTATACCTATTAAATTCCCTGTAACCTACTTTACCCCTCTATTGTCAACCAATGTCTGTTTTTTTTAATGACGCTGTTTGTCGACCGAATTGTATTTGTGCTGTTTTTCAGCCATGTTCCCCCGTTTTTATCTCTTTTTTTATTTGTTCTCAACTCATTTTATTCTTTATGCTCAATTAGTAATAAGCTTTAGTCATTTGAGTTTTTCATGCCCGAAACGCTTTGCGTAATAGTGGCTTTAGGCATTGTATGTACTAGCCCTATCTATAAATCCATCACTCTTTGTAAAATCTCTTGTATGTATGTACCTTACCTAAATAAACATTTGATTTGATTTGATTTGATTTGATTTATATATCCCCCATACCGGCTTCAAGAGTGACACCTTCAATCACGCCTCTCATACGACACCAGTTTACAGAAGGGTTTAGACACTCACTATTACAGAAGGATATCAAGAGTGAGACCTTCAGTCACACATTTCATATGACACCAGTGTGCTCTCACTATTACAGAGGCTTCAAGAGTGACACCTTCAGTCACGCCTCGCATACGACACCAGTCTGCACTCATGAAGGTTCCTCCTCTCAGGCTGTCCTTAATGGAGAAGAGTAAGGGGAGACATGATCACAACCTGCAAAATCCTCAGGAGAATCGACCGGTTAAACAAGGATAAACTATTCAACACTGGTGGGACGCGAATAAGGGGACAAAGGTGGAACTGAGTACCCACATGAGCCACAGGGACGATAGAAAGAACTTTTTCAGTGTCAGAGTAGTTAACGGATAGAATGCATTAGGCAGTGATGTGATGTGATGGAGGCTGACTCCAAACACAGTTTTAAATGTAGATATGATAGAGCCCAATAGGCTCAGGAATCTGTACACCAGTTAATTGACAGTTGAGAGGCGGGACCAAAGAGCCGAAGCTCAACCCCCGCAAGCACAAATAGGTGAATATAAATAGGTGAGTACACACACACACACACACACACACACACACACACACACACACACACACACACACACACACACACACACACACACACACACACACACACACACACACACACACACACACAAAGAGGAAAGGCTAAGGGAGCTGAACATCACAACCCTGGAAAACAGAAGAGTAAGGGGAGACATGATAACCACCTACAAAATTCTCAGGGGAATTGACAGGGTGGACCAAGAGAAACTCTTTAGCACGGGTGGAACACGAACAAGGGGACAAAGGTGGAAACTTAGTACCCAGATGAGCCACAGAGACGTTAGAAAGAATTTTTTCAGTGTCAGGGTAGTTAACAAATAAAATGCATTAAGTAGTGTTGTGGTGGAGGTAGACTCCATACACAGTTTCAAGTGTAGATATGGTAGAGTCCAATAGGCTCAGGAACCTGTACACTAGTTGATTGACGGTTGAGAGGCGGGACCAAAGAGCCAGAGCTCAACCCCCACAAGCACAATTAGATGAGTACAATTAGGTGAGTACACACACACACACACACACACACACACACACACACACACACACACACACACACACACACACACACACGCACGCACGCACGAAAAATTAAATGCTCTGATTAAACCCATGGTTTAATCAGAGTTGTAAGCTAGCAAAGAAACTAAGTAAAAGGGCATGGAGAAACTATAGAAACAACAGAACACTAGAGAGCAGAGAAAGATACCAGAGCGCCAGGAATGAATACATCAGGGTGAGAAGAGAGGTAGAGAGGCAATATGAAAATGACATAGCGTGCAAGGCAAAGACTCAACCCAAGCTGATGCATAGCCACATCAGGAGGAAAACAACAGTGAAGGAAAAGGTAATGAAACTGAGGATAGGAGCAGAAAGATTCACTACAAACGAAGAGGAAGTGTGCGAGGAACTCATTAAGAAATTTCAGGAGGTTTTCACCTCAGAGCAAGGAGAAGTCCCAGAGATAAGGGAGGGAATACCAAACCAGATACCACTAGAGGAGTTTGTGATTACCAGTGTGGAGGTGAGGAAGCATCTGCTAGATTTGGATGTGACAAAGGCTATAGGCCCGGATGTAATCACACCATGGATTCTAAAGGAAGGAGCACAAGATCTGTGTCTGCCACTCTCCATGGTGTACAACAAATCACTGGTAACAGGTGAACTGTCAAAAATTTGGAAGACGGCCAATGTAGTCCCAATATACAAGAAGGGTGATATTGTGTTACATACATACAAGAAGGGTGATAGGCAGGAGGCACTGAGCTACAGGCCATTGTCCCTAACTTGTATTCCATGCAAGATGATGGAGAAGACTGTGCGAAAAAAGCTAATGGAACATCTGGAGCGGAGGAACTTTGTAACACAACATCAGCATTGGTTCAGAGATTGCAAATCATGCCTAACAGGTTTAATTGAGTTCTATGACCAGGCAAGAGAGAGAGGGCTGGGCAGACTGCATATTTCTGCCAGAAAGCTTTTGACACACTACCACATAAGAGACTAGTGCACAAACTTGAGATGCAGGCAAGAGTGAAAGGGAAGGTACTCCACTGGATAAGGAAGTACCAGGACACAGCGAGTCACAGTGAGGGGTGAGGTCTCAGAGTGGCGGGGAGTCACCAGCGGAGTCCCACAGGGATCAGTCCTTGGACCTATACTATTTCTAATATACGTAAATGATCTTCCAGAAGGAATTGACTCGTTTCTTTCGGTGTTTGCTGATGATGCAAAAATTATGAGGAGGATCAAGACCGAGGAGGATAGTATGAGGCTACAAGAAGACCTAGACAAACTGAAGGAATGGTCCAACAAATGGGTACTAAAGTTCAACCCAAGTAAATGTTAAGTAATTAAACTAGGAGGCCAGTCACTGGATACCGAATGGGAGATGAAGTCCTTCACGAAACGGACAAAGAGAAAGATCTAAGAGCTGATATCACGCCAAATCTGTCTCCTGAAGCCCACATCAATGGAATAATATCAGCGGCCTATGCGAGGCTGGCTAACATCAGAACTGCTTTCAGAAACCTGTGCAAGGAATCCTTCAGAACCTTGTATACCACATATGTAAGGCCAATCCTGGAGTATGCAGCCCCAGAATGGAGCCCGTATCTAGTCAAACACAAGACAAAGCTGGAAAAAGTTCAGAGGTATGCCACTAGGCTAGTCCCAGAACTAAGAGGCTGACTTATGAGGACCGACTACGTGAACTGCACCTCACGTCGCTGGAAGACAGAAGAGCTAGGGTAGACATGATCACAACATACAAAATGGTCAGGGGAATTGACAAGGTGGACTAGGATGGATTATTTAAGGCGGGTGGCACACGCACAAGGGGACACAGGTCCCCACACGCACAAGGGGAGGAGGTCAAGAGACACCTGCTGGATCTGGATGTTAGAAAGGCTGTTGGTCCAGATGGGATCTCACCATGGGTACTGAAAGAGTGTGCAGAGGCACTTTGCTTGCCACTCTCCATAGTGTATAGTAAGTCACTAGAGACGGGAGACCTACCAGAAATATGGAAGACGGCGAATGTGGTCCCAATATACAAAAAGGGCGACAGACAAGAGGCTCTGAACTACAGGCCAGTGTCCTTGACTTGTATACCATGCAAGGTGATGGAGAAGATCGTGAGAAAAAACCTGGTAACACATCTGGAGAGAAGGAACTTCGTGACAAATCGCCAACATGGGTTCAGGGAGGGTAAATCTTGCCTTACAGGCTTGATAGAATTCTACGATCAGGTGACACAGATTAAGCACGAAAGAGAGGGCTGGGCAGACTGCATTTTCTTGGATTGTCGGAAAGCCTTTGACACAGTACCGCATAAGAGGCTGGTACATAAGCTGGAGAGACAGGCAGGTGTAGCTGGTAAGATGCTCCAGTGGATAAGGGAGTATCTAAGCAATATGAAGCAGAGAGTTACGGTGAGGGGTGAGACCTCCGATTGGCGTGAAGTCACCAGTGGAGTCCCACAGGGCTCTGTACTCGGTCCTATCTTGTTTCTGATATATGTAAATGATCTCCCGGAGGGTATCGATTCATTTCTCTCAATGTTTGCGGACGATGCTAAAATTATGAGAAGGATTAAAACAGAAGAGGACTGTTTGAGGCTTCAAGAAGACCTAGACAAGCTGAAGGAATGGTCGAACAAATGGTTGTTAGAGTTTAACCCAACCAAATGTAATGTAATGAAGATAGGTGTAGGAAGCAGGAGGCCAGATACAAGGTATCATCTGGGAGAGGAAATTCTTCAGGAGTCAGAGAAGGAAAAAGACTTGGGGGTTGATATCACGCCAGACCTTTATCCTGCAGCACATATCAAGCGGATAACATCAGCGGCATATGCCAGGCTGGCCAACATACGAACGGCATTCAGAAACTTCTGTAAAGAATCATTCAGAACTTTGTATACCACATATGTCAGGCCAATTCTGGAGTATACAGCCCCAGCATGGAGTCCATATCTAGTCAAGGATAAGACTAAACTGGAAAATTTTTTTCAGGTCAAATATCGTCTGTGCGGGCCATGGTTTTCAGGTTCCAAAGGGAAAATATCGTCGGTGCGGGCCAGGGTTTTCAGATTCCAATATCGTCGGTGCGGGCCAGGGTTTTCAGATTCCAATATCGTCGGTGTGAGCCAGGGTTTTCAGGTAAATTTTGTGTCACAGATTTTAGAAGTAAGGATTTCTTATGAGAAAAATAATTTCCGAGACTTAGAAGTTTGTTAAGGCCTTATGGGAGAAATTCAAATAACGTGTGTAGCACTTTAGGGCTTCCAGGAGAACTCTACGGACATATTTTACATGTTTTCAACTTACAAAATCGTCTATGTAAGCCTTAGTTATTCATATAAATTTAGAAAATCACCTGTGTAAGTCAGGGTTTTCAAGTCTCGTACATCACACCCCCCTCCCTCCCCCCTTACCTCGCAATCTGTCGCGTCACCTTTATTTACTTTGCGCCCAGCCAGCCAGACGACTCTTATCATATCTTATCTCCATAATATCTCTACCGTCCCTCCTCTCTCTCTCTCTCTCTCCTCTTCCTATTTCCTTACAACTATTTTCAGAGTTTCAAATAATCATAGAAGTTTATTTATATGTTTATGACCGAATTTGTAAAAGGACCATTTTCAGAGAATATTGTCTTAGATGTTTTGTTAAGGAAAACAGGCAACTTATCCATAACATTTAGTTTTATATCCATTTACGGCTATTTCATCTGTAAAGACCAAATTGATCAGAGCCCAGTTTATACCGAAAATTCGCCAGAGTCTACTTTGAGAGCAATATTCGTCAGAGGCAGTTTTAGCTCATATTTCATCAGAGACCATTTTATACCTAAAAATGAACAGAGTCCACTTTGTCAGCAAAATTAGTCAGAGACAGTACTTAGCTCATATTTCATCAGAGTCCAGTTTTCTAGCAAAATTCGCCAGAGTCTACTTTGTGCCAAAATATTCAGAGTCCAGTTCATGATCGAAATTAATCAGAGTCCAGTTTTCTAGCAAAATTCGCCAGAGTCTACTTTGTGCCAAAATATTCAGAGTCCAGTTCATGATCGAAATTAATCAGAGTCCAGTTTTCTAGCAAAATTCGCCAGAGTCTACTTTGTGCCAAAATATTCAGAGTCCAGTTCATGATCGAAATTCATCAGAGTCCAGTTTTCTAGCAAAATTCGCCAGAGTCTACTTTGTGCCAAAATATTCAGAGTCCAGTTCATGATCGAAATTAATCAGAGTCCAATTAAAGACCCAAATTTGGCAGAGACCACATTTTCGCTACTAGCAGTCCAATCCCCCTGAAATTTTAAACAGTCATATTTCAGACGTAGTAAATAAGATCAAGTCAGTTACAGAGCTCCAGCTCTTGTCCCCCTGTATTTGCATATTTTCTCTATATTCACTGTGTTCTTCGTATTCTCATCCGTGTTCACTCCATGTTCTACAAATGTTCACAGTCCCATTCAGTTCATATTTTCACAAGTATCTCCATTTTTTCTGTAATCTTTCTCTTAGTCTCATTATGTTCTCTACAAAGTCTAGTCATATTTTCTATGTACATCATATGTTCTCTTTACAACTTTTATACTCAATATTCATGCTAACTTCCATATTTTGTGTTCTTTGTCAATATTCATGTTCCTCTACAAGTTCATGTTCCTCACAAGATCACTTCGTTTTTCACCTTCACTTACATGTTTTCTACATTCTTTGTCATATTCTCCATGTTCTTCACAAGTCCATTGTTCATTCTTTGTATTCCCTATTCTCCTTATCATGTTTTCATGTTCTCTGTAAGTTCATATTCCCAGCATGTTCACTGTATTCATCAACTTTTCTTACATGTGTTCTTTACCATGTTCCCCATATGTTCTCTAGGTTTTCCCCTTACATGTTATTTAACGTTCCTTAACTAAAAAAAATCTTTCGCCAATCAACTAAAACATAGTCACTTTCGTCATTTCTCAACTAAACTTATTATCCAGTCAACTAAAAATTGTCAAAGGAATCTTTCCAACACTGTTCATAACTAAACTTATTCCCTAGTCATCAGAAAATAACCGTGTTCTTCATGTTTCATTGTCATTTCATAACTAACTTTATCCATAGTCAAGTAAGAAAATATAGTCAAAGATATCTATCATCGTCGTTCTTAACTGGCATTATACTTTGTGGAGCACTAAAAAATAGTCAAATGTAACTTTTTCAACACTTTCATAACTAAACTTATTATCCAGTCAACTAAAAATTGTCAAAGGAATCTTTCCAGCACTGTTCTTAACTAAACTTATTCCCCAGTCATCAGAAAATAACCGTGTTCTTCATGTTTCATTGTCATTTCATAACTAAAATTATCTGCCAATCATCAGAAAAAGTCATGTTCATCATGTTTTGGCTTTTGCTCAACTAAAAGTATTCATCGGTCAACTAAAAATAGTTACTTCATCATGTTTCCTTGTCATTTCTTAACTGAAATATCACTTCTCTCATCTGAAAATAGTCAGGATTAACCTCATTCAACACCGTTCTTAACTAAAACAGCCTTTCGCTTAGCTAAAAATTGTCAAAGGAATCTTTTCAGCACTGTTCATAACTAACTTTATCCATAGTCAAGTAAGAAAATATAGTCAAAGATATCTATCATCGTCGTTCTTAACTGGCATTATACTTTGTGGAGCACTAAAAAATAGTCACTGTCGTCATATTTTGTCTTTTTCCTCAACTAAAAGAGTCAAATGTAACTTTTTCAACACTTTCGTAACTAAAATTATATGTCGCTAAGTAAGAAAAATAGTCAAAGGTGCTCTCCGTTACACCAAAGTTACTCTTCGAGAAATCAAAGACACTCTTCAATACATTAAGGACTTACTCAAAGACACCAAAGTTACACTCTAAGACATCCTTCGAGACATCAAAGACATCCTTTAAGACTTCAAGGGCACTCTTCGAGATATCAAAAGACACTCTCAAACACTCAAATTTACTCGCATCCTCAAAGTTATTCTCAGAGTCATCAAAAAGTTAATCTCAGTCATCAAAATGCTATTCTCTAAGTAGCCTTTCGTTCATCAGAGAAACTTTCTAAGGCATCTTCGTTCATTAAAGTTAATCTCAGAGGCATAAACGTTATTCTTGGAGCTATCAAAATTAATCTCTAAAACAACAAAAGTTAATCTCTGTCATCAAAGTTAATCTGCAAGATATCTTCGAGACATCAAAGTTACTTTTCATTACATCAAAGACGCATTCAAATACTACCCATGTTCTCAGAAGTCATTCTCTAAGCCATCAATGTTCTTCTCTAATACATAAAAGTTATTCTCAGAGTCACCTTCGTTCGTCAGAGAAACTTTCAAAAACATCTTTGTTCTTCAAACTTGTTTTCAAAGTCATCAAAAGTTAATCTAAGACATCTTCTTTCATCAAAGTTATTTTCAGAGACATCTAAAGTTATTCTCAGAGCTATCAAACTTGTTCTCAGAGTCATCAAATGGTATTCTCGAAGTCATCAAAGTTATTTTCAGAGACATCTAAAGTTAATTTCTATGTTATAAAGTTATTCTCAGAGACATCTAAAGTTAATCTTGGTCATCAAAGTTATTTTCAGAGACATCTAAAGTTAATTTCTATGTTATAAAGTTATTCTCAGAGACATTTAAAGTTAATCTTGGTCATCAAAGTTGTTCTCTAAACATCAATGTTGTTCTCCAAGACATCAAAGATGTTCTCAAAATCATAAAAGTTATTCCCAGAGCTAACAAAATACTACTCATGTTCTCAAAGACATTCTCCAATTCATCAATGTTGTTTCAAAGACATCAAAGTTAATCTCAGAGTTATCCAAAGACATTCTCAAAGTCATCTAAAGTTATTCTCTAAGACATCAAAGTTATTCTAAGAGTTATCAAAAGTTATTCTCAGTCATGTTATGTTATTCTCTAACTCACTTCCATTCATCAAAGTCATTCTCTAAGCCCTCAAAGTTATTCTCAGCACAATCAAAAGTTATTCCAAGACAACAAAAGTTATTCTCAGAACAATCAAAAGTTATTCCAAGACAACAAAAGTCATTCTCTAACTCACTTTTGGTCATTAAAGTTAATTTCTATGTTATAAAAGTTTGTCTCAGAGACATCTAAAGTTAATCTTAGAGTTATCAAATGTAATCTCTAACTCTCTTTTGTTCATCAAAGTTGATCTCAGAGTTAACAAAGGTAATCTCTAACTCACTCTCGTTCATCAAAGTTGTTTCAAAGACATCAAAGTTATTCAAAGAGCTAACAAAAGTTATTCTCAGAGTCACCTTCGTTCTTCAGAGAAACTTTCCAAAACATCTTTATTCATCAAAGTTATTCTCAGAGGCATAAAAGACATTCTCAGAGCTATCAAACTTGTTCTCAAAGTCATCAAACTTATTCACAGCGTCATCAAAGTTAATCTAAGACATCATTTTTCATCAAAGATATTCTCTCTAAACCATCAATGTTCTTCTCTAAGACATAAAAGTTATTCTCAGAGTCGCCTTCGTTCGTCAGAGAAACTTTCAAAACATCTTTGTTCATCAAACTTGTTTTCAAAGTCATCAAAAGTTAATCTAAGACATCTTCTTTCATCAAAGTTATTTTCAGAGACATCTAAAGTTATTCTCAGAGCTATCAAACTTGTTCTCAGAGTCATCAAATGTTATTCTCGAAGTCATCAAAGTTATTTTCAGAGACATCTAAAGTTAATTTCTATGTTATAAAGTTATTCTCAGAGGCATCTAAAGTTAATCTTGGTCATCAAAGTTGTTCTCTAAACATCAATGTTGTTCTCCAAGACATCAAAGATGTTCTCAAAATCATAAAAGTTATTCCCAGAGCTATCAAAGTTAATCTCAGAGTTATCCAAAGATATTCTCATGTCCACAAAAGTTATTCAAAGAGACGTCAAAGTTGTTTCAAAGACATCAAAGTTAATCTCAGAGTTATCCAAAGACATTCTCAGAGACATCTAAAGTTATTCTCTAAGACATCAAAGTTGTTCTAAGAGTTATCAAAAGTTATTCTCAGTCATGATATGTTATTCTCTAACTCACTTCCATTCATCAAAGACATTCTCTAAGTCCTGAAAGTTATTCTCTAAGACAACAAAGTCTTTCTCAGAGCTACCAAAGATGTTCTCTAAATCATAAAAGTTAATCTTAACTCACCTTCGTTCATTAGAGAAACTTTCCAATCCATATTCGTTGACCAGAGTTATTCTCAGAGTCATCAAAGCGATCTCTAATTCATCTTCGTTCTCCAAAGTTGTTCTCTAAGACACCTTCATTCATTCATCAAAGAAACTCTCCTTCTTCCATCATGTTATTCTTTAAGACATCTTCAGTCATAAAATTTTCTCTCCAAAATGTAACTAGTTCAGCTTTTCATACCAAACCTGCATTTCTGTTAAAACATATTTTCTTAGTTGCTTTACCCTAAAACTGTTCTCTGAACTACACTGTTCAAACCTACGTAACCTATCCTCTCCACCCAATGTTACTTAGTTAACGTAACGTTCCTAAACCTAACTTTACCTATCCTAACATAACTTACCTTACCTTACCTAACTTTACCTATCTTACCTAACTTAACCTGCATAACCTAACTTTACCTATGTTACCTTACCTTACCTATCTTACCTAACTTAACCTGCATAACCTAACTTTACCTATGTTACCTTACCTTACCTATCTTACCTAACTTAACCTGCATAACCTAACTTTACCTATGTTACCTTACCTTACCTAACCTAACCTAACTTTACCTATGTTACCTTACCTCACCTTACCTTACCTATCTTACCTAACCTAACCTAACTTTACCTATGTTACCTAACTTAACCTTCTTAACCTAACTTTACCTATCCTAACATAACTTACCTTCCCTATCTTACCTAACTTTACCTATCCTAACATAACTTACCTTACCTACCTTACCTAACTTAACCTGCTTAACCTAATTTACCTTACTTTACCTAACTTATATAACTTATCTTACCTATCCTAACGTAACCTAACTTGCTGTACCTAACTTAATCTTACATTCCCAAACTGATGTATCCTAACTTATCTAGTCAAACCAGACATGATCTAACTTACATAAGTATTCCTTCTTGTCTTTTGTGTTTCGTCAATCATTGTCTCATATTCATTTACTCATTTCATTAGTTAATTTCTCAAATGGACGTTTTGCATTTCAAGTGTTATTTGTTTAAGATTTGGTGTTTAACAATTTCAAAGGATTTTTGTTATATATGGGAATTTACTCGTTTCAAGGGCAAATTTCTCAAATGGTCATTTTTGCAGATCAAGGGTTATTTGTTAAAGTTCATCAAGTTGCTCATAAGTTGTATTTATTATGTTTGTTACCATTTATTCTTATTCCCCAACCCCTTAACCTAACCTCTTGTAATCTTGGTGTATTTAGTAGGTTCTATCTTATGTTCTTATTCCCCAACCCTTTAACCTATCCTTTCAGATGTAGTTTATTGTGTTTTTGACATATTTGTTGAATATATTATCCTTTTCCTAACCTTTCAGATGTAGCTTTGTTTCTCCTTTTTGTATATTTTTACCCAAACCTTCTTTCCTTCTTTTACTTTGTTTTCACATATAAGTTCATTCTTTATCATAGTAATAATAAAAATTACAATAGTAAAGAATCAGATCTACTAAGACTTGAAATTGAGAAACAAGAGCTCAAGGGATTGAGAGCATGAAAGAAGAGCAAGGAGTAAGAGAGAGGGGGCGGAAGAAAATGGGACCAAAGAAGAGAGAATGAGAGAGAGTGTGGGCATGGGAGCACTAAGACTTGAATTTGAGAAAAAGAAAAACTAAGTGAATGAGAGTGAGGGTGTGAGAATGGGAGCAATAAGACTTGAATTTGAGAAACAAGAGAGCATTTGAGCAAATGAGGGAGAGAGAGGGGAGGAAGAGAGAGAATAAGGGAGAGAGATAGAAAAGGAGGGTTAGAAGGAGTAGGAGAATCAAAGTAAAGAAGGAAAGATGGTTTGGGTAAAAATATACAAAAAGGAGAAACAAAGCTACATCTGAAAGGTTAGGAAAAGGATAATATATTCAACAAATATGTCAAAAATACAATAAACTACATCTGAAAGGATAGGTTAAAGGGTTGGGGAATAAGAACATAAGATAGAACCTACTAAATACACCAAGATTACAAGAGGTTAGGTTAAGGGGTTGGGGAATAAGAATAAATGGTAACAAACATAATAAATACAACTTATGAGCAACTTGATGAACTTTAACAAATAACCCTTGATCTGCAAAAATGACCATTTGAGAAATTTGCCCTTGAAACGAGTAAATTCCCATATATAACAAAAATCCTTTGAAATTGTTAAACACCAAATCTTAAACAAATAACACTTGAAATGCAAAACGTCCATTTGAGAAATTAACTAATGAAATGAGTAAATGAATATGAGACAATGATTGACGAAACACAAAAGACAAGAAGGAATACTTATGTAAGTTAGATCATGTCTGGTTTGACTAGATAAGTTAGGATACATCAGTTTGGGAATGTAAGATTAAGTTAGGTACAGCAAGTTAGGTTACGTTAGGATAGGTAAGATAAGTTATATAAGTTAGGTAAAGTAAGGTAAATTAGGTTAAGCAGGTTAAGTTAGGTAAGGTAGGTAAGGTAAGTTATGTTAGGATAGGTAAAGTTAGGTAAGATAGGGAAGGTAAGTTATGTTAGGATAGGTAAAGTTAGGTTAAGAAGGTTAAGTTAGGTAACATAGGTAAAGTTAGGTTAGGTTAGGTAAGATAGGTAAGGTAAGGTGAGGTAAGGTAACATAGGTAAAGTTAGGTTAGGTTAGGTAAGGTAAGGTAACATAGGTAAAGTTAGGTTATGCAGGTTAAGTTAGGTAAGATAGGTAAGGTAAGGTAACATAGGTAAAGTTAGGTTATGCAGGTTAAGTTAGGTAAGATAGGTAAGGTAAGGTAACATAGGTAAAGTTAGGTTATGCAGGTTAAGTTAGGTAAGATAGGTAAAGTTAGGTAAGGTAAGGTAAGTTATGTTAGGATAGGTAAAGTTAGGTTTAGGAACGTTACGTTAACTAAGTAACATTGGGTGGAGAGGATAGGTTACGTAGGTTTGAACAGTGTAGTTCAGAGAACAGTTTTAGGGTAAAGCAACTAAGAAAATATGTTTTAACAGAAATGCAGGTTTGGTATGAAAAGCTGAACTAGTTACATTTTGGAGAGAAAATTTTATGACTGAAGATGTCTTAAAGAATAACATGATGGAAGAAGGAGAGTTTCTTTGATGAATGAATGAAGGTGTCTTAGAGAACAACTTTGGAGAACGAAGATGAATTAGAGATCGCTTTGATGACTCTGAGAATAACTCTGGTCAACGAATATGGATTGGAAAGTTTCTCTAATGAACGAAGGTGAGTTAAGATTAACTTTTATGATTTAGAGAACATCTTTGGTAGCTCTGAGAAAGACTTTGTTGTCTTAGAGAATAACTTTCAGGACTTAGAGAATGTCTTTGATGAATGGAAGTGAGTTAGAGAATAACATATCATGACTGAGAATAACTTTTGATAACTCTTAGAACAACTTTGATGTCTTAGAGAATAACTTTAGATGTCTCTGAGAATGTCTTTGGATAACTCTGAGATTAACTTTGATGTCTTTGAAACAACTTTGACGTCTCTTTGAATAACTTTTGTGGACATGAGAATATCTTTGGATAACTCTGAGATTAACTTTGATAGCTCTGGGAATAACTTTTATGATTTTGAGAACATCTTTGATGTCTTGGAGAACAACATTGATGTTTAGAGAACAACTTTGATGACCAAGATTAACTTTAGATGCCTCTGAGAATAACTTTATAACATAGAAATTAACTTTAGATGTCTCTGAAAATAACTTTGATGACTTCGAGAATAACATTTGATGACTCTGAGAACAAGTTTGATAGCTCTGAGAATAACTTTAGATGTCTCTGAAAATAACTTTGATGAAAGAAGATGTCTTAGATTAACTTTTGATGACTTTGAAAACAAGTTTGATGAACAAAGATGTTTTGAAAGTTTCTCTGACGAACGAAGGCGACTCTGAGAATAACTTTTATGTCTTAGAGAAGAACATTGATGGTTTAGAGAGAATATCTTTGATGAAAAATGATGTCTTAGATTAACTTTGATGACGCTGTGAATAAGTTTGATGACTTTGAGAACAAGTTTGATAGCTCTGAGAATGTCTTTTATGCCTCTGAGAATAACTTTGATGAATAAAGATGTTTTGGAAAGTTTCTCTGAAGAACGAAGGTGACTCTGAGAATAACTTTTGTTAGCTCTTTGAATAACTTTGATGTCTTTGAAACAACTTTGATGAACGAGAGTGAGTTAGAGATTACCTTTGTTAACTCTGAGATCAACTTTGATGAACAAAAGAGAGTTAGAGATTACATTTGATAACTCTAAGATTAACTTTAGATGTCTCTGAGACAAACTTTTATAACATAGAAATTAACTTTAATGACCAAAAGTGAGTTAGAGAATGACTTTTGTTGTCTTGGAATAACTTTTGATTGTTCTGAGAATAACTTTTGTTGTCTTGGAATAACTTTTGATTGTGCTGAGAATAACTTTGAGGGCTTAGAGAATGTCTTTGATGAATGGAAGTGAGTTAGAGAATAACATAACATGACTGAGAATAACTTTTGATAACTCTTAGAACAACTTTGATGTCTTAGAGAATAACTTTAGATGTCTCTGAGAATGTCTTTGGATAACTCTGAGATTAACTTTGATGTCTTTGAAACAACTTTGACGTCTCTTTGAATAACTTTTGTGGACATGAGAATATCTTTGGATAACTCTGAGATTAACTTTGATAGCTCTGGGAATAACTTTTATGATTTTGAGAACATCTTTGATGTCTTGGAGAACAACATTGATGTTTAGAGAACAACTTTGATGACCAAGATTAACTTTAGATGCCTCTGAGAATAACTTTATAACATAGAAATTAACTTTAGATGTCTCTGAAAATAACTTTGATGACTTCGAGAATAACATTTGATGACTCTGAGAACAAGTTTGATAGCTCTGAGAATAACTTTAGATGTCTCTGAAAATAACTTTGATGAAAGAAGATGTCTTAGATTAACTTTTGATGACTTTGAAAACAAGTTTGATGAACAAAGATGTTTTGAAAGTTTCTCTGACGAACGAAGGCGACTCTGAGAATAACTTTTATGTCTTAGAGAAGAACATTGATGGTTTAGAGAGAATATCTTTGATGAAAAATGATGTCTTAGATTAACTTTGATGACGCTGTGAATAAGTTTGATGACTTTGAGAACAAGTTTGATAGCTCTGAGAATGTCTTTTATGCCTCTGAGAATAACTTTGATGAATAAAGATGTTTTGGAAAGTTTCTCTGAAGAACGAAGGTGACTCTGAGAATAACTTTTGTTAGCTCTTTGAATAACTTTGATGTCTTTGAAACAACTTTGATGAACGAGAGTGAGTTAGAGATTACCTTTGTTAACTCTGAGATCAACTTTGATGAACAAAAGAGAGTTAGAGATTACATTTGATAACTCTAAGATTAACTTTAGATGTCTCTGAGACAAACTTTTATAACATAGAAATTAACTTTAATGACCAAAAGTGAGTTAGAGAATGACTTTTGTTGTCTTGGAATAACTTTTGATTGTTCTGAGAATAACTTTTGTTGTCTTGGAATAACTTTTGATTGTGCTGAGAATAACTTTGAGGGCTTAGAGAATGTCTTTGATGAATGGAAGTGAGTTAGAGAATAACATAACATGACTGAGAATAACTTTTGATAACTCTTAGAATAACTTTGATGTCTTAGAGAATAACTTTAGATGACTTTGAGAATGTCTTTGGATAACTCTGAGATTAACTTTGATGTCTTTGAAACAACATTGATGAATTGGAGAATGTCTTTGAGAACATGAGTAGTATTTTGTTAGCTCTGGGAATAACTTTTATGATTTTGAGAACATCTTTGATGTCTTGGAGAACAACATTGATGTTTAGAGAACAACTTTGATGACCAAGATTAACTTTAAATGTCTCTGAGAATAACTTTATAACATAGAAATTAACTTTAGATGTCTCTGAAAATAACTTTGATGACCAAGATTAACTTTAGATGTCTCTGAGAATAACTTTATAACATAGAAATTAACTTTAGATGTCTCTGAAAATAACTTTGATGACTTCGAGAATACCATTTGATGACTCTGAGAACAAGTTTGATAGCTCTGAGAATAACTTTAGATGTCTCTGAAAATAACTTTGATGAAAGAAGATGTCTTAGATTAACTTTTGATGACTTTGAAAACAAGTTTGAAGAACAAAGATGTTTTTGAAAGTTTCTCTGACGAACGAAGGTGACTCTGAGAATAACTTTTATGTATTAGAGAAGAACATTGATGGCTTAGAGAATGACTTCTGAGAACATGGGTAGTATTTGAATGCGTCTTTGATGTAATGAAAAGTAACTTTGATGTCTCGAAGATATCTTGCAGATTAACTTTGATGACAGAGATTAACTTTTGTTGTTTTAGAGATTAATTTTGATAGCTCCAAGAATAACGTTTATGCCTCTGAGATTAACTTTAATGAACGAAGATGCCTTAGAAAGTTTCTCTGATGAACGAAAGGCTACTTAGAGAATAGCATTTTGATGACTGAGATTAACTTTTTGATGACTCTGAGAATAACTTTGAGGATGCGAGTAAATTTGAGTGTTTGAGAGTGTCTTTTGATATCTCGAAGAGTGCCCTTGAAGTCTTAAAGGATGTCTTTGATGTCTCGAAGGATGTCTTAGAGTGTAACTTTGGTGTCTTTGAGTAAGTCCTTAATGTATTGAAGAGTGTCTTTGATTTCTCGAAGAGTAACTTTGGTGTAACGGAGAGCACCTTTGACTATTTTTCTTACTTAGCGACATATAATTTTAGTTACGAAAGTGTTGAAAAAGTTACATTTGACTCTTTTAGTTGAGGAAAAAGACAAAATATGACGACAGTGACTATTTTTTAGTGCTCCACAAAGTATAATGCCAGTTAAGAACGACGATGATAGATATCTTTGACTATATTTTCTTACTTGACTATGGATAAAGTTAGTTATGAACAGTGCTGAAAAGATTCCTTTGACAATTTTTAGCTAAGCGAAAGGCTGTTTTAGTTAAGAACGGTGTTGAATGAGGTTAATCCTGACTATTTTCAGATGAGAGAAGTGATATTTCAGTTAAGAAATGACAAGGAAACATGATGAAGTAACTATTTTTAGTTGACCGATGAATACTTTTAGTTGAGCAAAAGCCAAAACATGATGAACATGACTTTTTCTAATGATTGGCAGATAATTTTAGTTATGAAATGACAATGAAACATGAAGAACACGGTTATTTTCTGATGACTGGGGAATAAGTTTAGTTAAGAACAGTGCTGGAAAGATTCCTTTGACAATTTTTAGTTGACTGGATAATAAGTTTAGTTATGAAAGTGTTGAAAAAGTTACATTTGACTATTTTTTAGTGCTCCACAAAGTATAATGCCAGTTAAGAACGACGATGATAGATATCTTTGACTATATTTTCTTACTTGACAATGGATAAAGTTAGTTATGAAATGACAATGAAACATGAAGAACACGGTTATTTTCTGATGACTAGGGAATAAGTTTAGTTATGAACAGTGTTGGAAAGATTCCTTTGACAATTTTTAGTTGACTGGATAATAAGTTTAGTTGAGAAATGACGAAAGTGACTATGTTTTAGTTGATTGGCGAAAGATTTTTTTTAGTTAAGGAACGTTAAATAACATGTAAGGGGAAAACCTAGAGAACATATGGGGAACATGGTAAAGAACACATGTAAGAAAAGTTGATGAATACAGTGAACATGCTGGGAATATGAACTTACAGAGAACATGAAAACATGATAAGGAGAATAGGGAATACAAAGAATGAACAATGGACTTGTGAAGAACATGGAGAATATGACAAAGAATGTAGAAAACATGTAAGTGAAGGTGAAAAACGAAGTGATCTTGTGAGGAACATGAACTTGTAGAGGAACATGAATATTGACAAAGAACACAAAATATGGAAGTTAGCATGAATATTGAGTATAAAAGTTGTAAAGAGAACATATGATGTACATAGAAAATATGACTAGACTTTGTAGAGAACATAATGAGACTAAGAGAAAGATTACAGAAAAAATGGAGATACTTGTGAAAATATGAACTGAATGGGACTGTGAACATTTGTAGAACATGGAGTGAACACGGATGAGAATACGAAGAACACAGTGAATATAGAGAAAATATGCAAATACAGGGGGACAAGAGCTGGAGCTCTGTAACTGACTTGATCTTATTTACTACGTCTGAAATATGACTGTTTAAAATTTCAGGGGGATTGGACTGCTAGTAGCGAAAATGTGGTCTCTGCCAAATTTGGGTCTTTAATTGGACTCTGATTAATTTCGATCATGAACTGGACTCTGAATATTTTGGCACAAAGTAGACTCTGGCGAATTTTGCTAGAAAACTGGACTCTGATGAATTTCGATCATGAACTGGACTCTGAATATTTTGGCACAAAGTAGACTCTGGCGAATTTTGCTAGAAAACTGGACTCTGATTAATTTCGATCATGAACTGGACTCTGAATATTTTGGCACAAAGTAGACTCTGGCGAATTTTGCTAGAAAACTGGACTCTGATTAATTTCGATCATGAACTGGACTCTGAATATTTTGGCACAAAGTAGACTCTGGCGAATTTTGCTAGAAAACTGGACTCTGATGAAATATGAGCTAAGTACTGTCTCTGACTAATTTTGCTGACAAAGTGGACTCTGTTCATTTTTAGGTATAAAATGGTCTCTGATGAAATATGAGCTAAAACTGCCTCTGACGAATATTGCTCTCAAAGTAGACTCTGGCGAATTTTCGGTATAAACTGGGCTCTGATCAATTTGGTCTTTACAGATGAAATAGCCGTAAATGGATATAAAACTAAATGTTATGGATAAGTTGCCTGTTTTCCTTAACAAAACATCTAAGACAATATTCTCTGAAAATGGTCCTTTTACAAATTCGGTCATAAACATATAAATAAACTTCTATGATTATTTGAAACTCTGAAAATAGTTGTAAGGAAATAGGAAGAGGAGAGAGAGAGAGAGAGGAGGGACGGTAGAGATATTATGGAGATAAGATATGATAAGAGTCGTCTGGCTGGCTGGGCGCAAAGTAAATAAAGGTGACGCGACAGATTGCGAGGTAAGGGGGGAGGGAGGGGGGTGTGATGTACGAGACTTGAAAACCCTGACTTACACAGGTGATTTTCTAAATTTATATGAATAACTAAGGCTTACATAGACGATTTTGTAAGTTGAAAACATGTAAAATATGTCCGTAGAGTTCTCCTGGAAGCCCTAAAGTGCTACACACGTTATTTGAATTTCTCCCATAAGGCCTTAACAAACTTCTAAGTCTCGGAAATTATTTTTCTCATAAGAAATCCTTACTTCTAAAATCTGTGACACAAAATTTACCTGAAAACCCTGGCTCACACAGACGATATTGGAATCTGAAAACCCAGGCCCGCACCGACGATATTGGAATCTGAAAACCCTGGCCCGCACCGACGATATTTTCCCTTTGGAACCTGAAAACCATGGCCCGCACAGACGATATTTGACCTGAAAAAAAATATCGTCTGTGTGGAGCCATCCCCACTACTAGCATGGAGTCCATATCTAGTCAAGGATAAGACTAAACTGGAAAAGGTTCAGAGGTTTGCCACCAGACTAGTACCCGAGCTGAGAGGTATGAGCTACGAGGAGAGACTACGGGAATTAAACCTCACTTCGCTGGAAGACAGAAGAGTTAGGGGGGACATGATCACCACATTCAAGATTCTGAAGGGAATTGATAGGGTAGATAAAGACAGTCTATTTAACACAAGGGGAACACGCACAAGGGGACACAGGTGGAAACTGAGTGCCCAAATGAGCCACAGAGATATTAGAAAGAACTTTTTTAGTGTCAGAGTGGTTGACAAATGGAATGCATTAGGGGGTGATGTGGTGGAGGCTGACTCCATACACAGTTTCAAGTGTAGATATGACAGAGCCCGATAGGCTCAGGAATCTGTACACCTGTTGATTGACGATTGAGAGGCGGGACCAAAGAGCCAGAGCTCAACCCCGCAAACACAACTAGGTGAGTATACAGGTGGAAGCCGAGTACCCAAATGAGCCACAGAGACATTAGAAAGAACGTTTTCAGTATCAGAGTAGTTAGTAAATGAAATGCATTAGGAAGTGGTGTGGTGGAGGCTGACTCCATACACAGTTTCAAATGTAGATGTGATAGAGCCCAGTAGGCTCAGGAATCTGTACATCAGTTGATTGACGGTTGAGAGGCGGGACCAAAGAGCCAGAGCTCAACCCCCATAAGCACAATTAGGTGAGTACACACACACACACACACACACACAAGCAAGCACGAGAGAAAGCAAGCACTCAAAGCAAGCAAGCACTCAAGCAAGCAAGCACTCACACACACACAACACACACACACACACACACACACACACACCACACACACACACACACACACACACACACACAACACACACACACACACACACACACACACACACACACACACACACACACACACACACCACACACACACACACACACTCACACACACACACACACACACACACACACACACACACACAAAACGCGAACAACGGACACGTTCCTTGGACGCGAACAAGGGACACAGGTGGAAACTGAGTACCCACATGAGCCACAGAGACGTTAGAAGGAACTTTTTCAGTGTCAGATTAGTTAACGGATGGAATGCATTAGGCAGTGATGTGGTGGAGGCTGACTCCATACACAGTTTTAAATGTAAATATGATAGAGCCCACTAGGCTCAGGAATCTGTACACCAGTTGATTGACAGTTGAGAGGCGGGACCAAAGAGCCAAAGCTCAACCCCCGCAAGCACAAATAAGTGAATACAAATAGGTGAGTACACACACACACACACACACACACACACACACACACACACACACACACACACACACACACACACACACACACACACACACACACAGGAGGTATCATAGGAAAAGTAAAATAAACACAAATAAGTCATAAATGAAAATCAAACACTCTAACATTGGAAAAATTATTGAAATGGAAATAATTTTTATTTTTCTTTTACAGAATTCTTCAAAATTTTCATGATCATTTAATCATGGTGGTGGTTCTGGACCTAGACGACCGGGGGAAGACCATCATTGGAAACCAGGGACCTATGGCGCTTTAAGACAATCAGATTGGCTAAAACGCGGGTCCTCCTTTTTGTTCTGTTAATAGCACCCTGCTGTTCCTGAGAGAGAAACAAACATTATTCTAATCTTACAGTAAACAATAATTATGTAAGTCTCGATTTAAAAAATCTTGCTCAAACGTTCATGATTGTTTTTTAAGTGTACTAAGTAAGATAAGTGTCTTGCTTCACTATCATAAAACACAAGTCTTATATGTGGCATTTTGGGAGAAGCCGGAGTACAGTACTGTATAAGTCTGGTGGTTGGGGGGGGGGGGGTTGCTGCGATACAACCCCATGTAATTCCAGAGAAGACGGGCACGTATACAACCCTTACAGTCACAATTATATTTTATACAATTATAAAGCAAGTGTGTGAGGATGGGTGGAGCGGACATGCAATACAGGACCAGTGTGAGATGTGGGAGGGCAAGACGCAGTCCAGAAGGCAAGTGTGAGACATGGGAGGAACAGCAATCACTTTCGGAATCAACACAGCAAATTTACTGTTTTACCGAAATCCAGCTATAAAAACATCCTGAAGATCATGGCAGAGACCATTATCAATTGCCTACAGATGATGAAGAACGCCTCACAACAACAGACTCAAGAAATCACTTGTGTAATAATGGACAAGATCCTGCAGCAGACCACAGTTACACAAGAAACAGAATGAGACAAGACAGAGCACAAGAGGACAAACAACGCGACATGGACATACAGACAACCAACAACAGTCGGGTAGTCAAGACACCAGACCATAAAAATCCACAAAAACAACTGCAAGAAGTAGTGGCAACTCAAGATCAACGGAATCATTCAACACAAGAGACAGACAATAAACTTAAGTCAGTGAACCATCACTTGGCCAAGTCCCAAGTCCAAACTGGATTGGTAACTGACAAATTTAAAAAACTCTTCACAAGTCAGCGTCTTTCCTTGTGTAGCTTCTGGGGTTCAATGGCCTCTCGGCCCGCCGGTTAGTCGTATGGTCAAAAAAGGCTTTTGGACGCGGCTGCTCGCAGCCTGACGTATGAATCCGGTAATTCTTGGAGGTGTTTGTCAAGGTCTTTTTTCAATTATTTGAGCGGCCGGCTTGTTATGCTAATTACGTGTAGCGGGAGTGTGTGTCAACTTTTAAGCGGTCCCAATAATTAAGATGACTTATAGAGTGCATTCTGAAGTAGAGTTGAAGTAGAAATTCTGGTTGCAATTCTTTTAACCATGTCGTAGCTCAGTCGATTAGGGCAGCGTCTGGGATGCTCTTGGACGTTGGTTCGAACCCTCGTTACGGCCCATATGGATTTGTTCATTTGATGCATCACGCTATTGTCATTTCTGTGTGTAATGAAGTAAGGGCGAAGAGGTAGAACGGCCTATTGACAGAGCTCGAGTGCATGGGGTAATTGCGTAAAATCATGGTTTGTGTCTCGGAGAGGCTGCAGGGTCCAAGTAAAGTCAGAAGAACTTCTGGATGCAATTTTTTTAACCTTGTTGTAACTCAGTCGATTAAGGCAGTGTATGGGATGCTCTCGGACATAGGTTCGAACCCTCGTCACTGCCTTTGTGGATTTGTTCATGCAAGAAATTCTGTAGTTAGTTGGAGACTCTCAAACGGGTGTTCAACTTTACAAACAGAAATGCTAGCCATTCAAAATGCTTTGGAACATACTCTTGCTGAACACAGACAACATGTTATCATACATACAGATTCGAGAACTGCCACTGAAACCTTCCAACAAGAACACATACGTGATAACATCCATCTGACCACAAACGTCATAGCATTAATGCAAAGATTCAAAGGTCAAGGCCGTCGGGTACTTATCAACTTGGTTCCAAGTCATGTGGGATTAATAGGGAAGGATATTGTACACAAAGTTTCAGAACTTGCAACTAAGAGAAGAAATATAGACATTTACATTTCACAGAGTCCATCACGATTTAAGTGAGTACAGTTAATTTAAATAGAGTAATGCGGAAGATGTACAGTGACCACAACAAAGCAGCAGCAACATCAGGATCTGCAGTTTTATGCAAGAATTCAACTAACTACGAACCACTTATTTTGATGAAAGGAAGCCGTAGAACAACATAAGTACACTTATATAGCATCAAGCTTCGATACCCATGTGCATGGGAATCAGGCATACAGGTTCCAGAAGTTGGGAGGAAATGTCAGCACTGTGGAGAAATGCCCGACACACACCACTGAAACATTATCTAACACAGTGCAGTCACAAACCCAATATGATAACTATGATTCAACAGAGCAGAAGAAGTTGTCAAACACATGCAGCATATTCATACTGAAACGAACATACAAGTCATAAATACTCATACTCTGCCTAAATTAAAGAGAAACAAAAACAAGTAACACATAGTGGGCCAGCCAGAGGCTTAAGGCCTATGCCAGAATAACACTGAAACAAATAAAAATAAAAATGTGTTAGTCTACTGTACTTTGAAGATTAGTGTTAGTTTATTGAGCTTTGAAGGGCAGGTGTAAGTCTACCGAGCTTTGTAGGGCAGGTGTTAGTCTACTGTGCTTTGAAAGTCAGGTGTTAGTCTACTGTGCTTTGAAGGTCAGATGTTCGTCTACCGAGCTTTGAAGGTCAGGTATTAGTGTACTGTGCTTTGCAGGGCAGGTATTAGTCAACTGTGCTTTGCAGGGCAAGTGTTAGTCTACTGTGCTTTGCAGGGCAGGTGTTAGTCTACTGTGCTTTGAAGGTTATGTGATATTATACTATGCTTTGAAGGTCAGGTCTTAGTCTACTGTGCTTTGAAGGTCAGGTGCTAGTCTACTGTGCTTTGAAGGTCAGGTGCTAGTCTACTGTGCTATGAAGGTCAGGTGCTAGTCTACTGTGCTTTGAAGGTCAGGTGCTAGTGTACTGTGCTCTGAAGGTCAGGTGCTAGTCTACTGTGCTCTGAAGGTCAGGTGCTAGTCTACTGTGCTTTGAAGGTCAGGTGCTAGTGTACTGTGCTCTGAAGGTCAGGTGGTAGTCTACTGTGCTTTGAAGGTGAGGTATTAGTGTACTGTGCTTTGAAGGTCAGGTATTAGTGTACTGTGCTCTGAAGGTCAGGAGTTAGTATACTGTGCTTTGTTAGTCTACTGTGCTTTGAAGGTCAGGTGTTAATGTACTGTGCTCTGAAGGTCAGGTATTAGTCTACTGTGCTTTGAAGGGCAATTGTAAATCTACGGTGCTTTGCTGGTCAGATGCAAGTCTACTGTGCTTTAAGGTCAGGTGTTAGTCTTCTAAGCTTAGAAGATCAGGTGTTAATCTTATAAACCTTGAAGGTCAGAAGTGAGCCAACTGTGCTTTGAAGGACAAGTGTTTGTCTACTAAACTTTGAAGGTCAAGTGAGAGAAAACTGTACTCTGAAGGGCTGGTGTTAATCTACTGTGCTTTGAATTGCAGGCATTAGTATATTTAGCTCTGAAGGTCACGTATTAGTGTATTGAACTTTGAAGGTAACTTATTAATCTATTGATCTTTGAAAGTCAGGTATTAGTCTACTATGCTTTGAAAGTAAGTTGTTAGTCTATTGTGTTTTAATTGTTGTCGTAGTCTTCTCTGCTTAGCAAGTACGGTTTTGGCTACTAAGATTTGAAGATCATGTGTTAGTCTACTAATCTTTTGAAGTTAGG